>NW_006781896.1:0-38219 GCF_000442215.2 Lipotes vexillifer | reverse complement strand
TAGGGAAAGCTAAGAGTCAGTCTGATTTATACTGTACAGGTTGGTGGCAGTGGGGATGAAGAGAGGGGTGGCTGAAATAAAGATAACTAGTTCAGAGCTTTTCAAGAAATTGCTAAGTCCCAAGATCCCTCCCTCCCCCTAACCTTGACACAGCCAACAACTGCTCTTCCCCCACCTGAGCAGACTGCAGTTTCATTCCCTGGAGACAGTCTCTGGACTGGGAAACTTCAGGCACAATTAAAAACAGAAGTATCCTACTGAAAGGGTGGATTTAAATAAACATACATCTGGATGGTGAACCCATCTCCCACCCCAGCCCTCTTCCCCTCCTCAGGTTCCAGAAGAGTGGAACCTTCACATGAAGCTCTGGGCAAAAGATTGGAAGAGCCTTCTCTGAGGAATCTGAGTAGCCCAAGGGGAAAGGATATTGACATTGGAATTCCCCCAGTGAAAGGTCCCTAACACCCCAATGAAAGGTCCCTAACAGCTCACCTTACATAGAAGTGCACAGTCAACAAGCTTCAGTCATGTACTCAGAGAGTCTTAGCAGTTTTTAGTCCTACATATTTAAAGATTATCAGAAAATGTGGAAGTTAAAGTCCAATACAAACAGAAGAAATGCAATCTGAAGGAAACAGAAATTGTACTGGGAGAAGAAAATATTCAAAGAAGAAATTGGATTGGTTTCCATCTTCTCATCAGCAATATTGGAAGATAGAAGGTTTCCAATTACTTCAAAATTCTGAAGAAAAACTATATACAACTCAGAATTCTATCCCCAGTCAACTATCAATCAAGTGAAAAGGTAAAATAAAGATGTTTTCAGGAGAATTCTCTGGCAGTCCAGTCATTAGGACTCCACGCTTTCACTGCTGAGGGCCCAGGTTCAATCCCTGGTTGGGGAACTAAGATCCCACAAGCTGCCTGGTGCTGCCAAAAAAAAAAAAAAGAAAGATGTTTTCGGACATGCTCAGTTTCAAGCAATTTACCTCCCATAAATTCAGCCCCAGATAATGTACTCCACCAAAATGAGGGGGTTATCCATAAAAAAAAGACATGGGATCCAAAAAAACAGGAGAGGCTAAGGAAATACCAAGATAGTCATGAATGGACAGCTCAAAGTGACACCTGTGTACCTGGAATGAAGGACAATCAGTTCACCCTGGAGTGTGTCAGATGGCCATGAGAGATGCCTTCAGGAAAATGCAAACCACTAGGAAACTTGATGCATCTGAACATCTTGAAGGGAGTTTTAGAGAATCAAAGTTTGGGGTTTAATAAATGGTAAGTTTTAGAAAAGCAAGCAAACAAAAAAATGACAAGTTTTATCCCCAAGAAAAATTTCAATATTGTGCAGAAAATGAAAAGTAGTCAAAGTTTATTGCATGACTCAACTATAAATGGCATTCTCATAACCCTAGTGTACTGAACATTAAGCTAAATAAAATTAAAATATAACTCTATTGGGACATGGGGGGAGGAGTAGTGAAGAGAAGTAAGTTCTTTCTACCACAGTAAGAAGTCAATATAATGCTTAAGATTTGAAAACTCAAGGAATAATACAAACACATTATTTTAAAATAAGTAAACATAAAATGAATCAGCAAAAGGGGAAGATCATTGCCTCCAGGGGAAGAACTAGGGTGCAGGACTGCTGTTGTGTGTTGTAAAGCTTTTAGTCACTCTACACTATTGCATATACAACTTAAAAAACTAAAATCAACAACGCGGGTTTTTTTTGTTTTTATTTTTGCAGCACGCGGGCCTCTCACTGTTGTGGCCTCTCCTGTTGCAGAGCACAGGCTCCGGATGCGCAGGCTCAGCGGCCATGGCTCACTGGCCCAGCTGCTCTGTGGCATGTGGGATCTTCCCGGAACGGGGCACGAACCTGTGTCCCCTGCATTGGCAGGCAGACTCTCAACCACTGAGCCACCAGGGAAGCCCCAACAAAGCGTTTTTAAATGTAGATAAATGTTTTTAAATAGTAAATTTGATTCATGACCTACTTCCCCCACCCCCTTCTTTCCCTCTCAAATTATGAACCTTAAGGCTGCCCATACAGTCAATCACCTGGACAAGAGGGCTTGTCTATATCAAGTTGAATTACTCTGGTAAATTAGTACAACACTTTTTGACAATAAAGAAGATAATTTCCTTTCTAGCTCTCTGTATAAATAGGTCCAAACCCTGCTGCAAATGGAAATTCCAGTTTCATCATGAAACAACCTCCTTAATGGTTTATCTTTCACCCCATGTAACCCTGTATTTCTTTTTACTGATTGTTTCCATAAAAGCTCTGTGTAATGGTGTGCCTTGATTTATGAAACTTCTTCTAGCCTTTATTTCATTTACATTTTTTCTTACTTTGTTATTCTATTTGGCATATGCTCGTGTTAATATTTCACCCATGCAAGGGTGTTCAGCCAAAGATAGTCCTCAGTCAGCTTGTGGCCTGAGACAGATGGTGAGGCCCAATCGGTGCCTTGGAGAACTCAGATTACATTTCCAGGGTGTTCTCATGTAACAGCTTTGATCAAAACACTGAGAAATATAAACCCTCACACCCTCCTCACACAAAAACAGCCAAGACCTTGTTGTCTTGGATCAAAGAAAAGCAATTTCCCTGTAAGATTTCATATGCAGTAAATACCTACATTTGCATGAGAGCTGCAGAGACACAGGATGGCATGGGTCAGACAGAAAGGAGACCTCTGCAGCGGGTGGGAAAGGATTTCCAGGGGGGCATGTTTTCCGATGTGCCTGTTATACCCTCCATACCTACAAGAGTGCTTGGCACATAGTAAGGGCTCAATAAATACTTGTTGAATAAATATGCTGATGCTCTGTCTGGCATGTCCTTTGCTTTTCTCAGATTGACACATTCCTTCTCATCCTTAACATCCAGTTTACCTATCTCTTGTACAACTTTCTTTGACCCAATCAAACTGTTTTCTCTATATACATTTGCATTTTGAACAGATTTCTGTTGCTTGTTCTTATACGCAGAACTGCAGTTATTTGATTGTCTGTCTACCCCCCCTACAAGACTTCTAATTCCTTGAGAGCTCAAAGCTTTGTCTTATTTATCTTTGTATCTATGCTGCCTAGCATGGTGCCTGAATATTTATTTATTCATTCATTCAACAGAATTGGAGCGCCCACTATGTTCCAGGCACTAGAATGGGCTCTGGGGATAAAGCAGTGAACAAGACATGGACCTTCCATGCCCCCAGGCTTACATTCTATTAATGGTTGAAGACAATTCGTATCAGGGTGATAAGTGCAGCGATGAAGGTCATGAGTGTGTTATGGGAGAACACGGGAAGGGTATCACGCTCAAAATTTGAGAGATCAGGAAAAGCCTACAAGAGGAAGCTTCCCAGAAAAACAAAGAATACCTGAAGAATAAATAGAAGTTAGCTAGGAAGGGTGGATATCAATGCTTCAGGAAGTATAGCAAGTTTGGGGAATGGAAGAAAGGAGAAAGGAACAGAGAAAAATAAGAAAGGAAAGAAGAGAGAAAGGAAGAAACAGATGAAAGAAATGAAAGGAGGAATGGAAGAAGTGATGAAGGGAGAAAGGAAGGGATACTGTATTATCTCATTTGCTTTGTAATATTTTTTGTTCCAACGGTGGTCACCTGCTACCCTTCTCATTTGGGAGATCTGTCTTTATCCCCAGTCACAGAATAACAGGCTAGTTTAGATGGGAAAAGGGCTTTCAATACCTAGTTCTATCCCTCTTATTCTACAAATATGAAAACTGAGACCTATAGAAGTTAGTAATAGCAATATTCTGCTTTTATCTCTTACCTTACAAAGCATTTTCACCCCTATCCAGTTTGAGCCCAATAGCCCTGTGAAGCAGCATCATTCTTTTAACATATCAGGAAACTGAGGTTCAAGTGGAATTAGTGGTACAGCTGAAAGCAAAGTCTCCTGGTGCCATATCCAGTGCTCATTCCATCACACCTCAGCTCCTCTACCAAAGTCACACTGTCAGGAATAGAGACAGCAGTAGACTTGACTCCTTATCCAAAACTCCTTCCAGAAGGCAAAAGTGTCCTGACACCTGATGTGGACTGACCACTGCTAATTATCACAGCATGTCCCAATTACAAGAACACTTGTGCTGAGTGACTCATTCCCCAATAGCCATGCAGACACTGGAATGATGGGGGTTTATTTGCTATACTCACAGAGGTATGTACAAGGATGTTCACTGAATAATTCTGTGCCCTCAAAATTTTTAAAAAGCAAAGTTCAGAATATTATATACTATGCTAACATTTCTATAAATTAAAATAATTACATAATATTGAGTACATATGTATAAGCAAAAGTGTAAAAGTATGGACTGAATAAATATCAAATTCATGATAATGGTTTCCTTTAGGAAAGAAAAGGAATAAGATAAGAGAGGTAACATAGGGACTTCAGTTTTATTGGGATTTTTTTCTTCTTAAAAAAATTTTTTAAACCTGAATCCAAAACTTAAAAATATTTTATAATTCTTTGTTCATTTCTGCATCAAATTTATTTTTTAAAGCATTTTAATAAGCCTGAAATTTCACATGTAAGTTTCAAATACTTTTCCTTCCACACCAGACAACGCTCCCAGTTTTCTCGTCTGTTAAAGGAAGAAAAGGTAGATTAGATTACTTCTAAGACCCCTTTCAGCCTTGATACTCGAGCTTCCTTCAAAATCTCAAGGCTTTGAAGAGATTATAGATGAATGACCTTTTGTCTGAGTAAATTCTGGAAAGGGGCTAGGAATATACTGTCAACTATTTCAAGGGAAGTAAGCCCTGAAATTTTTTGTTTTAAACTATGAAAGATTTTTTTCTTTTCACAGTAGCCTTAGCCCAGAGGCATTCCCCAGTTAGTGTCTTATCTATTTATATTCTGGGAACCCTGTCTAAATTAAGCTTCCACACAAGGTTTATGTATTATAGGGTCTGGCTATTCTGTTTCTCTCCCGCCATCTCAAGCCAAAAGCCTTTTCATGAAACTTTATTATCACTAATTCTTGTATAAAACACTAGGGTTAAAGGTTTGGTGACCATATATTGACCACAAAAGGAGAACTTGTGATCTGACACAGGTTTGATGACGGGACAGAATATTTGCAATCAGGATGGTCCCAGCAAATCCTCAGTCTAGTGGGAGACTGAAGGAACCAGTTAATAGGTTGGATGGGAAGACTGGCAGAACCAAGGATTTTATACATAATCACGCTGTCCTTCAAGTGCACACAAACCCTTCCAAAGTAATACAAGGGAGAAGTTTCAACCAAGAGAGAATACATCAGCAAAAGGACTGATGATGAGTATTTAATATATTTCATTGTAGAGTTAAGAATAAAACAAGGGTTAAGAAATGGATAGAAGAATAGTATGTGAACAAAACAGAAGCAAGGCAACCAAGATAATGGGAGGAGATGAGATAAAGGGGAAAATAGAAAGAAGATTTTGACTCTGAGAAAAAAAGATACCATTTTAAATTGAAAGTATATTAGTAGTTTTAAAAAGAGGAACTAAGGGTACTAGAAAATATTTTAAAACGAAGATAGGAACTTCCCTGTTGGTCCAGTGGTTAAGAATCCGCCTTCCAATGCAGGGGATGTGGGTTTGATCCCTGGTCAGGGAGCTAGGATCCCACATGCCATGGAGCAACTAAGCCCTCACACTCTAGAGCCCACGTGCCACAGCTAGAGAAAAGCTCATGCACTGCAATGAAGAGCCCACACACCACAATGAAAAATGTCGCATGCTGCAAAAAAATCCCTCCTGCCGCAATTAAGACCCAACATAGCCAAATAAATAAAATTAAAAAAAAAAAGATAACCATTACATGCACACCCATGTTCACTGCAGCATTATTTGCAACAGTGAAGACATGGAAATAACCTAAGTGTCCATCAATGGATGAATGGATAAAGAAGATATGGTATATACATGCAATAGAATACTACTTGGTCATAAAAAAGGAAGGAAATGTTGCCATTTGCAACAACATGGATAGACCTTAATGACAATATGCTAAGTGAAACAAGTCAGACAAAGAAAGACAAATATTATCTCACTCATGTGTGGAATCTTAAAACAAACAAACTCATATTACGGAGAAAACAGACTGGTGGTTGCCAGAGGTAGGGGATGAAGGGTGGGCAAAATGGGTGAAGCAGGTCAAAATATACAAACTTCCAGTTATAAAATAAATAGGTCATGGGGTGTAATGTACATCATGGTGACTCTAGTTAATAATACTGTATTGGATATTTGAAAGTTGCTAAAAGAGTAAATCTTAAAAGTTCTCATCAGAAGAAAAAAATTGTAACTTTGTGATGATGAATATTAACTAGACTTATTATGGTGATCATTTCACAATATTTATAAATATTGAATCATTATGTTGTACACTTGAATCTAATATATGTCAATTTCAAAAAGAAACAAAAATAACTATTACAACTAATAATACAAATTTTCCTAAATACCAAAAGAAATGTTTTCAAATAGTAAAGAAACATAGTAAGTATAATACATACAATAATTTTAGCATTGAATAAATGACAGAGTTAAAAAGGAATGATTTCCAGGAAATATTATTAAGTGAAAAAAGCAAAACACTAAAGAGTATGCATATTATGCTACCTTTTGTGTTAGAAGAGGGAGATTGAAAAAAAACACAATTGTTTGCCAAAAGAAATACAGAAAAAATAACAAAAAAACAATGAAATTGATTACAGATCTTCCTTGATTTACATCACAATTATCCCATCATAAATTGCAGTTAACACACCTAACCTACCAAACAACATAGCTTAGCCTCACCTACTTTAAACATGCTCAGAACACTTACATTAGCCTACAGTTTGGCAAAATCATCTAACACAAAGCTTATTTTGTGTTAGAGATATTCAATAAAGTTTGAATATCTGATATAATTTATTGAATACTGTACTGAAAGTGAAAAACGATAATTGTTAAGTGTATCAGTTGTTTCCCCTTGTGATCACAGGGCTGACTGTGAGCTGCAGCTCACTGTCACTGCGCAGAATCATGAGAGTTAATACTGCATATCACTACCTGGAAAAAGATCAAAATTCAAAATTTGAAGTACAGTTTCTACTGAATGCATACTGATTTCACACCATCAAAAAGTCTTAAGTGGAAAGGTTGTAAGTTGGGGACATACAAAGAGTGGAGAGAAATGAGGAGGAATGGATAGGAAGGGGACTGATGCTTCTCTGAGTATGGTTTTGACTTCTGGAAGCATGTTAATCTTCTACATATTCAAATAATGAAATTAAATCAACAGGAACTGGGGAGACCTAAAACCAGATGTGAACAGAAACAAGTGAACTTAATTGCATTTCAAATGAATGAGAGAACATGGAAAGCAGATTTCAAACTATTTTTAGTAGGTTTGTTTTTCATAGGGATATGGACGCAAGAATTCTGAATCTTATATTTATTGTAGGATTGAGTAAGAGAGTAAATGTTAGTATGTTTGAGGAGGCCAGAGTTCTCACTGTGTAAGAAAAGAGGTACAATTACAGATGGGGGAAAGAGAGGAAGATCCCTGTGGTACTGAATTGTTATAAGCATGAACTCATGATTTCTAAAACATGCCTGTAACACTAAACATCCCTAATGCCCAGATCTTTGTTTATAGTAGCAGTGGTATCACCAAGTTTCAGGGAAAGGTGGATGTTGAAAATGTGGCTTGTTGCGGTCCAGAGTAGTCTGCTCCGAAATGTGCCTCAATGGCATATTGATTATTTTGAATTAAAGTTACTTAAATGGTCAACACAAGAGGGACACTCTGACCCTCCTTTCTGTTTCCCTAAAAGCAGGAGATAAATCTCTCATGTAAAAGGTGCACTCCCAGCGGCTGGAGGTAGAAGGACACCCTAATCACCAAAGACAGGGAATTAGGGCCAAGAAGCCTATATAAACAAACTTGTTACTTCTCTAGTTTACTACTCCAAGCCCAAACTCTGTTTAGATTCTTCACTGATTGGGCACCCAAAACCTAAGTTTCTTTCTCCTGGCAATTTCTCACAAACTTATTTTTTCTTTGTCTATAAAGTATAAAAGCTGCCTGCTTTGGCCACTTCTTAGGTCCCATTTCTATAGCACCTCCATGTGCATCAATTAAAATGTGTTTCTTTTTCTCCTATTAATCTGTATTGTGTCAATTTTATTATTAGTCCAGCCACAAGAACTCAAGAAGGGTAGAGGGGAAAATTTCTCCCTCCCCAACAGGCTTATGATATGCAAAAAAATTTAACAGGGATCTACATTTCACATTATTAATGTAAATTCCAGAATGTGTTACATATGTGAAAGGTAAATCCATAAAGCAAATAAGAAAAAAATTAACAAAATATTTTACAAACGTAATGAAGGATTTTTTAAACAATAACTAGAAAGCAGGGACTTCCCTGGTGGTGCAGTGGTTAAGAATCTGCCTGCCAATGCAGGGGACACGGGTTCCATCCCTGGTCCAGAAAGATCCCACATGCCACAGAGCAACTAAGCCCGTGAGCCACAACTACTGAGCCTGAGCTCTAGAGCCTGTGAGCCACAACTACTGAGCCCACACACCACAATTACTGAAGCCCGTGTGCCTAGAGTCCATACTCTGCAAAAAGAGAAGCCACCGCAATGAGAAGCCGGCACATTGCAACAAAGAGTAGCCCCCACTCACCACAACTAGAGAAAGTCCATGTGCAGCAACAAAGACCCAACACCGCCAAAAAAAAAAAAAATTAAAAAAAGAAAGAGCTAGAAAGCAAAAACCATAAGGAGTAAAATTGATGAGATTTGACTATATCAAATAAAGGATTTCTGTTCAACAAAGCATACCATACTGTGCAGTGGTATGGTGACAGATTAGAAAATGTTTGCAACATATAAAACCAATAAGGAATTAATTTCTAGGTTATATCAGGAACACCTGAAAACATATAGGAAAAGGAAAAGACATCATTTTTTAAGGTAAGTAACATAAATAAATAATCTGATTCACAAAATGGAAAAAACAAATGACTAGCAAATATATGCCCCTCAAGACAAGGTCTTTTTCTTCCTTCAACACACAAGATTTTCTTGCTCTGGCCATTGAGTCCCTGCACCAGTCATTGCCTCAGTCTTTAATGCTTTTCTCCTAAAACTTCCTACGACTGACTCCTTCTTGCTCTTCAGATTTTAGTTTAAATGTTATCTTTTCAGAGAGTTCTTTCTGAAACCAAGAGGGGCCCTGTGAGGCTCCTGGGCATGGAGGCCTTTTTGTCCCCCATTTCTTGTAGGCAAGACTCCAGCCTCCATGACCTTCCCTGAGTTCCAAAGGGCAGATTCAAACAATTACTAATGAAGGGAGGAGCAGCAAGGAAACCACCTGAGGCAAGATTAAAGGGACAAGAGAATCTCATCAAGATTAGAAGACCCACCACCTGAGACCCTAATCTTGTTAGCAACCCCACCCTTTTGAAATTTTGCAGAAGAAAGAAGAATGCAAGACTGTCACTGCCTTGATACTTTTCACTTATCCCTGACCACAAGTCCCAACTATAAGACCTCTCCTTATTCCCCAGGGACGGGGGCACAGTTCTTGAGGCACTAGCCTACTGGATTCCCTCTTTGCCTGGCAAAGAAATAAAGCCACTCTTTCTTTCTCCTCCATAACTGCCTCCATATTTCTGTCTCGCATCGGTGCACAGAGAGCCAAGATTTTGGCATCAAGTTTTCGGGGCTTGTCTGGGATAGACTCATAGGCAGGCAGCCTCATAGGGCCCCTTGGCTTGATCGGACCCTCAGGGATTTCTCCCCACACCAGCCTCCTCAGGAAGAGCAGAGGGTTGGAGGATTTCTCTGAGGCCAGACTGCCAGGGTTCCCCTGCCGTAGGGCCGCTCCCCAATCACACCCATCTTGTCTTCTCGGTTGTGAAACTCCAAGGCTGCAGTGGAGAATGGCGGAGAGGTTGCCCTAGCAGCTGCTGAGCTTTCTTTGCCTTGAGGACACCTTCCTTTTCCCTTTCCCACATCGGCCCAGGCTTCTACTCCGAGAAGGCATTAACTCTTGAAGGATCAGAAAGAGGGCATTTGGTACATTGTGACACACCTGCTAGCAATTTGGTTAAGTCCCACGGAGTGCACACCGGGATTTTTTGACTTTGTCCGTTTGGGGAACTTCAGTTCCAATTTGGAGAGTTATCCCTGTGAAGGGAAATTCTGTTTGTAAGGTGTCAATTTGGACAAAGGTCACAGGTCTAGTGGGACTGGGAAGTCATGTTTGGGGCATTTTTGCCATTTGGCTTTTGATTTCTGGGCTTCTCTTTGCCTTTTGTTTTAATTTGAGTGTGTCTTCTGGCTGGTGAGGTTTGGTTTGGTTTGGTTACTTTGGTTGGAGTGCACAGACATCTGTTACTAATTGCTTAAGCTAGAATGGGAAGCCCTTCCTCTAAAGTTCCACCTAGAGTCCCTTGGGAAAAATTTTGAATGACTGGTTGACCTATAGCTATGATTCAGTGACAAAAAGAAAAATGGCCTGAAAATGGGTCTCTTACAATTAGCTCCTGACATTCTAAACTATCTCCTTCTAACTTTTCCCAACTCTTAAGGGGAAACCAAGTTTCCCCTCTACTCCTGCAAGTTTCCGTACTCCTTCAGATACTTCTGATCAAACTAAGACCTCATCTCCCCAGAGGGACTATCCCTGCTGGGACAACATTTTATCAGCTAGTCTGCCCCTGTTATCAGGGCCAATTTAAGCACTAGGTGGTCTAAATTTTAGCTATGAAACTATGACCATGGAAAAAGAAATGATTTTTGACAGTGTGGCCACAATATTCTTTAGACTCTGGAGAAAATTGGTTAAGATAAAAACTTTTTTTGGAAATTGCAAAATCAGTTCTTTTTGCATGTATAATTAGAGAAAAGTAGCTTGTTAAAATACTTTTTTTCAGAATTCTGACCCTGAGGGAACAAGTCCTACTTGGAGAACTTACTTTTCTCTCCCTGTGTCTTGAGACCATGGCTCTCAGGAACACTTATCTAATCTAGATGATCTCCAATTCCTGAGACTGAGAAAAAAAGGGGGGGAGCGGGGAGAAGCCTTTAAAATTTTTTTTCTTATTCCAACTGTTATTTACAAACTAGTGAGTTTTATATTGTTATATCTGATTCATGACTAAGTTGGGAAAATGAAGCTATGAGATCTCTCGTTGTGTCTGTCTCAGTATGTGTCTTTGTCTTTGGATATTACTGCTGAGGTTAATGTGTAAAGCAATCTATTTAATTGGCTTAAAGAAAAATAAGCACTTACAAATCAAACAATTCTAAATAGAAGAGAAATTAAGCTAAATGAATTTCAGGTTCACGTGAACTGGGAAATACTAGTATTAAATTAATACACGGTAATAATGTTTAAGTCTGTTGATCTAATTTATATAGACATATCTTATAATCCTTTCATTGCACCTAGGTTTACTATAAGTTAAATAAGACCTTATTATATCTGTTGCAAATTTGTCAGCAAGGAAAGTAACTCCATGTGAAGAAACTTTTAAGAAAAGAAAATGCAAATGAGATAAGAGCTTTTAGATAAACTCTATTAAGAATAATTATGCTTTAGGACTAAAATAGTCTCTCCAGATTCTGGTCACTTAAAATTCTAGAGTTGTGCTAAATTAAGTGATGGAAGCTTATTGAATAGCTAGCTCATTCCCAAATAAAATAAGATACTGAAACATTAATTACTGAACATTGGCTTCCTTTTACAGAGAAACAAAAGGTATTTAGGACTATTAATGACTTTTGGTGCCACTGTTGCGGTCCCGCACACACCTGCGAACTCCCCCAGAGAGGAACCAGCACCAAGGAAGAACAGCAAGAGCCAGTGTAGATCAAAAGTATATTAATAATAGGCGTTTATTAAGCACAGAAACACAAACCGATAGATTGGGGCCTCTCCCAAAAGGAGGGTGAGACCCCCAGACTTCACACAGGTGCTATTTTATATCCCAGGGTAAACAGGTTGTTCGTGCTAATTTTAGCATCTCGGGTCGGCCACCTGGAACTTCAGAACTTTTCTGTTCACATTATACTGGCAAGCAAAGCTCAATTTCACAGAAGCCAAGTCAAGCGATTAGCAATAAAAGCAGTTACAGTACAAACAGTTTCAAATCAAAGCATTCCATCATTGATTCTAGGCATTATAATCTAAATTATAAGTTCTGGGACAATATGTCTCGCCACATTCCCCCCTTTTCTTGTAAATCAATCAAATCCTGGATTCTGTTTCATCGGTGTCTAAATGAGTATATGTCCTTCTTAAAGCTAAGATTTTTATTTCACTAATTCTTTGCTTAACAAACTTAACTAGAGAATTAAGTATACAGGGCCCAACTAAGAGTCCCAGGAATAAAAGGATTACTGGTCCTGCTAAAGCTGAAAGGAGAGTAGTCATCCAGGGAGACCAGGTATACATTCTTTGATACCAAGGCTCAGAGGCCTGTCGATTCTTCTCTCTTTCTTCAATACTCTTCCGCACAAGAGCAAGGGAGTCTTGCACTACTCCCGACTTATTAGCATAGAAGCAGTATGTGTCTCCTAGAGCTGCACATAATCCACCCTCTTTTAAAAACAGTAAATCTAGTCCCCTTCTATTTTGTAATACCATTTTGGCTAATGAGTCTACCTGATCCTGTAGGGTTGTAATAGATGCAGTAAGATGTCGTAAGTCAGCATCTATCAAAACCTCTAAATTCCTCAAATTTTGATGGCTAGTGATGAGTCCTGTGGTTCCTATAGCCGCAGAACCAGCAAAACCTAGTCCTACCAACAGGAGAATCAGAATAGGTACTGCACGTTGAAATCTCCGGGTCCCTAGCAGGTGGGATCTCCCTTCAACTCCTTGGAATAAATAAATCTGGGGTAGAATATGAACTAAAATACAGATGCTGCTAAATTTAGTGGAGCTCACGCAGGGGGTGATGCTTTTCATATAAGCAAATCAAGTTCCCTGAGGGGAGTGCAATATATATTCAAAACCCGGTGAACTGGGAATGATTATAGTATGATTACAATTAACATGGTAGGGTGTTAGAGCAACATTAAACCTTTCAAGTATTATACATGTCCCATTCCCCCTTACATCTCCCAAAGTTACATGAGGGTCCTTCCGGGAACATCCTGTTTTATCCGTTGTGTTGCAGATGTGAGTCTCATTCTGTCCTATTAAGCTCGAATTGCTAACCCCACATAGTAAGGGGGCTGCGGTTTATAACAAAGCCAACAGTCCTCAGCCAGTAAAGGATCAGTTTTATTCACGAGGACATGTACTTCTTCTACTTGTTTAAGGAGGGTGTCCTGAGGTGATTCCTGTAGAAGGGTACTTTGGGTAGGAGGAGGCGATCTAGCCTCCTCGTTGGAGGAACTCAGGGCTGTGACCAGATTGAAAACGGGTGCCTGAGGTCGATATTGATCTCTGTTTGGTCCTATGGGATTTAGTATTCGGGGCTTTGGTACTCGTTGGAGTGTGAACAAAGCCCCAGGGTCCTGACCAGATACATATAATCTTATTCCCCAAGTACCCCCTGTCGTCCATACCTCGGAGCTTGCTTCCTTAATGCACAACTTCAAAGGGTTACATTCCTTTGGGTTTTTGCAGGTGGTACTTTGAACCCGCCATAAGGTGATTAACGGGTCTTTATTAGTTACCCAAGGGGCCAAAGTTTCACAGCCCCAAGCTCCACAATAGTATTCTTGGCTGCACTCTGGGCTCCCTTCTCTGGGGCAAGCATACCATTGGGTTTTACTAAGGACTGTGGCCTTAGCAGTATTCTGACAGCCATAGGGTCTAACCCTTAACCTTCTGGATCTGTAGCCTTAACCTCTAATGCTAGGGCCTCCTAATAAAGCACAAAGGTCAAAACTTAAACAGGGTTGACTTGAGAGGGTTTCATTTTTTAGCTATAGTGAGCCCCGTAATCCCATCTCTCAATTCCCAGGCATAAGGGTATCCTTCGGCTAACAACATGATTCCTCCCCAATTTTGCCCAGTCCCCAAAGTTTCCAACAATCCCCATATCAACAAGACTTGCGAATAATGCTCAGTTTTAATGGATCCCGTGGATGGGCCTGGGTTTCCCATGTAGGAGTTTCTTCTTCTTGTTCTCCTGCAGTGTGGTCCTTCTTTACCCTGCTGTAATGGATCCAGGTCCGTACGCCGTCAACTTTAATTGCTGTCGGGGTGGTCAGCACAATGAGATGAGGTCTTGTCCACTTAGTCTCCAATGTCTGGGGATTGTGTTTCTTCACCCAGACCAAGTCTCCAGGCTGTAAGGTATGAGGCACAGCAGGGGGTGATGTAAAGGCATCTTTTAACAAAGGTTTAATAAAGTCTTGAAACTGTTGCAAAGCTAGAAGAGAAGTGATTAAATTTTCCCTCTCTGCCAGCAAATGGAGCTCTTCCCTAATCCTAGGCAGAAGAGGAGGAGGAACACCAAACATAATTTCAAAAGGGGAGAATCCCTTCATATAAGGGGTGCATCAGACCCTCAAGAGGGCCAGTGGGAGGACATCTACCTAATTTTGGCCAGTCTCCACTATTAATTTTGTCAACGTTTCCTTTAAGGTCCTATTCATTCTTTCTATCTGTCCTGAGCTCTGGGGCCTATAAGCACAGTGTAATTTCCATCTTATCCCCAGGGCTTTACTAACTCCCTGTGTGACCTGCGCTGTAAATGTCGGTCCATTATCTGTCCCTATCTGAAATGGCAGTCCAAACCTTGGTAAAATTCCCTGCAACAATTTCCTTACTACTATTGAGGCTGTCTCTTGTTTTACCGGCCAGGCTTCCACCCATCCAGAAAAAGTGTCTATGGCAGTAAGTAAATATTTATATCCATATTTTCCCAGCTTAATTTCTGTAAAGTCCATCTCCCAAAATCGGGCAACCTCATTTCCCCGGTACCTCTTTAAATCCTGGTGTGAGATGTTGGCTCCTTGGTTCACTTGAGCACAAGTCATGCACCTTCTTGTAGTCTGTTGTATCTTCTCTTTTAGTCCTGCTATTCGAAAATGTTGTTTTATTAATTCATATAATTTGGTGGAACCCAGGTGGGTCCCTTCATGTAGACGATGAATCAATGTTTTCCCCAAAGTCTCCGGGATGAATACTCGCTGATATTCATCCTGGATCCAATTCTTCCCTTCTGCCTCAGATATTTCCCCCTTTTTCTTTTTTATCCAGTCCAAATCTTTGGGGGAATATTCAGGAAACTGAGGCAGTGATGGATCTGGAAGTAAATTGGTAAGCTTTGGTCTTTGAGTCAAGACCTTGATGTGAGTTCCCATGGCTGCCTGTCGGGCTGTTTGGTCAGTGAGTCTATTTCCTTTGGCTATTGGGGTTTCATCTCTTTGATGTCCAGGACAATGCATTATAGCAAGTCTTTTTGGTTCCCATATTGCTGCCAAAAGATTCAATATTTCTTGTTTATTTTTAATGGTTTTACCTTCTGCAGTCAGGAGGCCCCTCTCCTGGTATATCTGTCCATGTACATGGGCTGTGGCAAAAGCATATCAGCTGTCTGTGTATATGTTAGCGGTTTTGTCTTTTGCCAGTTGTAAGGCTTTTGTAAGCGCAATCAGTTCTGCCTGTTGGGCTGAAGTTCCGATGGGAAGGGACTGTTGCCAAAGAATTTCTGAAATTGTAGTGATAGCTGCTCCAGCTTTGCGCGTCCCTGCATCTATTAAGCTGCTACCATCAGTGAAAAGAGTCAATTGTGGATTTTGGAGTGGAATGTCAGTCAAATCAGATCGCAGGATAGTGTAGGTCTGGAGGGCTGATAAGCATTCGTGGGGCTGGAAATCTTTCTCTTCTGATGATTGAACAGTGGTCGGTAAGAGAGTTGCTGGATTCAATGCTGATGTAATTTCCGGAGCTATCCTGGGTTGGTCCAGGAGTAATGCCTGATATTGTACTATTCGAGCATTAGAGAGCCAGCGCTCAGGTGGGATACGCAGCAAAGTTTCAAATGCATGAGGAGTAAAAACTTTTAAATTTTGTCCCATAGTCAGTTTATCAGCGTCTCGTACTAGCAAGGCAGTGGCGGCTATCTGCCTTACACAAGGTGGCCAGCCTGAGGCCACAGGATCCAGCTGTTTAGAGAGATATGCTATGGGTCTGCGCCAGGGACCTAGTCTTTGGGTTAGCACCCCTCTAGCTACTCCTGACCGCTTGTCGATGAAAAGTTCAAATGGTTTATTCGGATTTGGGAGTGCTAGGGCTGGGGGTGAGGTCAAAGCCTCCTTGATGTCCCTAAAAGCAGCGGCCCATTTTTCTGTCCAGTCAATCTCTATAGTGGTTCCTTTTAATGCTTCCTATAAGGTTGGCCAATTCGGCAAAGCATGGTATCCATAGACGGCAGTATCCGGCTGTGCCCAGGAATTCCCTGAGTTCTCTCCTAGTCTTAGGCTCAGGGAGCGCCAATATGGCCTGTGTTTGTGATTTCCCCAGCCATCTCTGTCCATCTTTCAAAATATACCCCAAATAAGTCACCTGATTTCGGCAAATCTGAGCTTTCCTCGTAGAGATTTTGTAACCAAGTTCCTGTAGTAATTTCATTAGTCCTTTTGTCCCCTTTAAACATTCCTCAATTGTCTCCCCTGCTATAAGTAAATCATCCACGTATTGCAAAAGAGTCACCTCAGGGAATTGGTTGTGGAAAGGCTGTAAATCACGTTGTAAGGCCGTACTAAAAAGGGTAGGGGAGTTTTTAAATCCTTGGGGTAGTCAAGTCCAAGTCAGTTGGGTTGGTTGTCCTTTTTCATTTGTCCATTCAAATGCAAATAGCGGCTGGCTTACAGGTGCCTAAGGGATGGAAAAGAAGGCATCTTTCAAATCAAGCACAGAGTACACTTTGCGGTGTGGAAGAAGTAGGCTTAAAAGCGTATGTGGATTTGGAACTGTAGGGTGTATGTCAGCCACTCTATCATTTACTGCCCGCAAATCTTGAACGGGTCTATAGTCATTACTATTAGGTTTTTTTACAGGGAGAAGTGGGGTATTCCATGGGGAATGGCAGGGGATCAAGATTCCTTCCTTTAAGAGTCGCTCAGTGTGAGGCGTGATTCCCCTCCTGGCTCGGTCATTCATAGGATACTGTCGTTACTGGATTGGGCAGGCTCCTGCCTTCAGTTCGATAACCACAGGTACTCTATGTGCCGTCCCACCAAAGGGATGGTCTTCAGCCCATACTGTGGGGAATTCCTGTTTTAATTCAGCAATTAGGGGGTCGGTCTCAGGGCAGTCTGGCTCTAATAGCAGTCCTTCCTCTTGCAAAGGCACCGTAATCAAAATTGTGGGCATCCTGTCTGGCCCGAAGGCAAATTTGAAGCCGCCTTTGTTAAATTTGATACTGGCTTTCAATAATTGTAATAAATCTCGTCCCAAGAGGCCTTCATATGGGCAGTCAGGCATGACCAAGAAGGAGTGGGTGACTTTGTCTGCCTAGATCCACCTTACAATTGGTAGTCCAAGAGCATTGTTGGGTCCCAGTAGCCCCTTGTACAGTCGTGGTACCAGGCAATTTTGGCCCAAAGTCGATTTGTAGGACCGAAAAAGTATCTCCTGTATCTATTAGGAAAGTTTTGGATTTCCCCCCCACTTTAAGGTTTACCAAGGGCTCGGGGGGGTTGGAGCCCTGACCCCTTCAGTCCGAGTCTATTTCCAAAATCTTAAGGGCAGCTGGTAACTGTTCTTTCTTGGTTGCCAAGTCTGGGCATTTATTTTTCCAGTGGCCTTCTTTCTTGCAATATGCACATTGATCTTTCTTTAAAGGTACACGAGGGACGGGGGTCCTTTTTTCTCTTTTGGGTTGGAAGCCTGACCGTTTCCTAGCGTTAGGTCTATTATTTAGGACTGCCGCCATTACTTTAGATACCTGCCTCAATTGTCTTATTTCGGTGTTATCTCGATTGTTATAAATTTTTAAAGCTATTTCCACCAATTCTGACAAATTTTTCCCTTCAAATCCATCTAGTTTTTGTATTTTCTTCCTAATATCTGGGGCGGATTGGGCCACGAAGGCCAAGTTGACAGCCCATCTATTCTCAGGGGCCTCGGGATCGATAGGAGTCCATAATCGGTAGGTTTCCATGAGCCTCTTTAAAAAGGCTGATGGGGACTCCATTTGTCCCTGAGTAACTTCAGTGACCTTAGACATGTTAGTTGGCCTCCATGCCGCCGCCCGAAGTCCTGTCAACAGAGCCTGACAAAAACGGGCAAGCGCCTGTCCCCCCTGCCTCTGTATTGGGGTCCCAGTCTGGTCTGGTTGTCGGGAGGACAGTCTCAATGAGGTTTTCAGTTGGTCGCCCATCTGGTCCTAAAACCTGTTTTTGGGCTTCCTTCCGAATCTTTTCCCTCTCCTCAGTAGTAAATAAAACCTGTAACAGCTGTTGGCAATCATCCCAAGTGGGTTGGTGGGTAACAAAAACCGTCTCCAGGAGAGAAATCAAGGCCTGTGGTTTCTCTGAAAAGGGAGGATTTTGCAATTTCCAATTATAAAGGTCAGTAGTAGAAAATGGCGCGTATGTGAGAAAACGTCGAGCCTCCCCCCGTCGGGGAGGCTGCTGACACAAGGGGAGGATGGTTTGGGCTGATTCCTTGATTTGTCTCCTAGAGCGAGTATGATGTCTCTTTGTTTGGGTTCGTGGAGAGGACTCTGAGGAGCCATTTTCTGCATTTGGGGGATCATAGGGCGGGGGAAACTCACTAGTTTCAGTGTAGAATTCTTCTTCTTCCTCGGCTTCCACAAGTGGGGCCGAAGGTTCTTTTGGGTGGTTTGATTCACCCTTTTGATCTCTAGTAATTTTAGTGGAGCAAATCTTATTTTTCTTATCAGAGCAGGTTGTTTGGGAGGAGAGCCAGGGTTTCAGCCATGCCGGTGGCTCTTCCACCAAAACCCGCCAACTTTCAATATATGGAATCTGATCATCATGAACCTTAAACACAATTTCCTCAGTGGCTATGATAGTAGGAAGAGAAAACGTACCTTCGGATGGCCATCATACACCAAATGTAGGCCATTCGAGTTCACAAAAAGTACGTAATTTTCCCGGACTTACTTGACTTCCATAACCCTTGGCGACCTCCCTGAAGTCTCTGAAGTGACTCAGGATGAGTCCCAAGGGAGTTGGGGTCTTACTCTTACCTTGACCCATGATAGCTGTTGGATAAAAGGTTAAAACACAGAGCCACAATATCCAAACAAAAATGAAAGCGAAAGCAGTAGTAGCGAGAAGAGAGTAAAAAGACCAGCGACTTGACCGAAGAAGGTCCCAATTCAAGATCGGGGCGTTAGAATAACGAACCCGATGTTGAAAGCCCAAAGGGGGGTCATGGGGTCCCATGACCTCCCATGACTCCGGACTTTCTGCCGCGTCCGGCAAGTCCCTATGAGTCATTCATATGTTGCCGGCAACCCAAGTCTGAGATGCAGGCGTGGTCTTCGAAGGGAGGGACCCTGTTTCAGATCTTTAACCTCCACTATGATCCCGGACGAGCCCCCAAAATGTTGCGGTCCCGCACACACCTGCGAACTCCCCCGGAGAGGAACCAGCACCAAGGAAGAACAGCAAGAGCCAGTGTAGATCAAAAGTATATTAATAATAGGCGTTTATTAAGCACAGAAACACAAACCGATCGATCGGGGCCTCTCCCAAAAGGAGGGTGAGACCCCCAGACTTCACACAGGTGCTATTTTATATCCCAGGGTAAACAGGTTGTTCGTGCTAATTTTAGCATCTCGGGTCGGCCACCTGGAACTTCAAAACGTTCCTGTTCACATTATGCTGGCAAGCAAAGCTCAATTTCACAGAAGCCAAGTCAAGCGATTAGCAATAAAAGCAGTTACAGTGCAAACAGTTTCAAATCAAAGCATTCCATCATTGATTCTAGGCATTATAATCTAAATTATAAGTTCTGGGACAATGTGTCTCGCCACACCACGTTCTCTAAAGAAAGCAAATGTTTTTAGAAAATATCACTGGTATTTATGTTCACCAGTCTACAGAATGCTAATGTAAAGGACAGTTTATAATTGCTTACTTCTTAGTTTTCACAAGAAATTACGGTTTTAAGAGCTAAGGATTCTAATTTAAACATGTAATTAAAGCTAATAGAAATAATAAAGGAAGCATTTCAGTATACAGTAGGAAGTTAAGATGTATGTTTTCAGTAAAGAAGCCATGAGGAATGGAATTGCATTTTATTAAGGGAAAAGGAAGCAGGTCTGACTTATAGCTGGTTGTTTCTGAATGGGAAATAAAGTGATGGATACAGAAATGATAAAAAGATTTGTGGAAAGTGGACCCCAAGAAAAGAGTTTTGCACATGGTCAGGATTAAGATTAAAATAAATTTAATTGAGTAATATGAATTTTAAAAATAAGTGGGTACAGTGCTTCCCTGGTGGCGCAGTGGTTGAGAGTCCGCCTGCCGATGCAGGGGACACGGGTTCGTGTCCCGGTCCAGGAGGATCCCACATACCACGGAGTGGCTGGGCCCGTGCGCCATGGCCGCTGAGCCTGCGCGTCCGGAGCCTGTGCTCCGCGACAGGAGAGGCCACAACAGTGAGAAGCCCGTGTACAGCAAAAATAAAAAATAAAAAAAATAAAATAAGTGGGTACAAAAGTTGAATTTGGTTTTTCTCTCTTAAGAGGACAAGATTTTTTAAAATGTTGAACTGCCTTTGATAACAGATTTCAAATTTCATTATCCCTTAAGTGATCTGTTCTGTATTTGCCTTTGAAATCTTTTGTTACTTTGGATAAATGAATAACTATTGTTTCACAGTGACCTGTGCTCCTATCTGATTGAGTGTTCCAAACCCTTTGTGACTTTTTTTTTTGACAAAACTTCCTAAATCAAAATGAAGTCCTTTGACCTCTAGTTAACTTTGGGATGCTTCAAAGGGTCCCTGAAACATCCCAAAGAGAGATATTAAACTAATTAGGTTCATTTGGTATGTTAAAAGTACAGGGGAAGTATTGTCAAATGAGTAATAAATCTTCTTTGGTTATATTGTATGGTAAATGTCTACTAATATATATACTTTAGAAATTATATGGAATTCCTAAAGATCTGACATGTCCTGGTAAAATGTTATCAGTCATAATTCAATCTTAAAGTGTTGTATGTCACAGTAGTAACCAAGTTACTTTGTCAATTGTATTGTAATCAGATTTTAAACATGCCTTCTTAAGTCTTTTGTCATTATACACTCATGGTTTTATTTTGATGCCTTTGCAAAAATGCTTCCTCTTCAAGAAGATTTAGAGAAAAGACTTTTGGATAAATACAAGTTTTTGACGTTCAGACCATAATGCTGAACTGGGTAAGAAATTGAAGAATATTAATGAAAAACCTGATGGCTTCATAAAGCTGTTAACAAAAAGGATTAGTTACATAGAACTGAGTGAACTGGTGAATATGGTTATAATTTTTATAGCTTCTATCTGAAAAATTACTAGTTTGAATCTGTGTTTTCCAGGTGCAAGGAAAACCTTCCCTTCAAACTAATTATGACTTATAGTAATTTGGTAAATTTTACCTTTGTAAACAAAATTGAAACCTTTATCTTTTCTCTCTATCTGCTCCCTCCAGAGATTGGAAGCTCTTAGGTTCCCAACAGCTTTATCAGATAAATTAGGAAGGCTACCTCACTAACAGGTACAGAAATCTCAAGGTATTTTGGGAACCTTGAAAAGGAAGGAATTCACCTAGATCTGTTAGGTGAAATCTGTGATAAGCCCTTGGGGTGACTTTCCTAGCCCTGAGAAGTCTTTTAAAAGTCCAGTCTGAGACTCCTTATAAAAGTTCACTAAGTAAAAAGTCTATATAATCAATTACGGTTATATAAATCATCAGGCCAAATTTATTGAGACCAGACTTATTTTGCAAACAAATTAGTCTTAATTTGGTTACATTTGGTAGAAAAGAGGGTAATTTTAGAGAGAAAAAGATTATGTTTCAGTGAATATTAAATTCCACCTTTGTTAATGGAGGTCTGTATTTACTAAGACTTCCTCTCAGATAGTTCCTTGCTGTTATGTTATATTAATGTAAAGTTTAATTATTAAAAGGACACTGTTTGTCTCTGAAGCTCTTCTTAGTAATCTGTCTTTGCATGAAGATCAGATGCCCCACAACCAGCAACCAGGGATTATGCATACTGGAAAAGACATAATTTAAAGGACTGTCCCCAACCCAGATGGAAGGACCCATATCAGGTACTCTTTAACTAGCTCATGCATAGTAAAACTGAAGGGAATTGCCTGTAGGATTAATTTTCACTCACAAAGGGCCCCTGCACCAGACTGGCCTCTAGAGAGGGTGGCTAACCTCAAAATCATCTTAAAACAATGCTCAAACAAAGGAGAAACTACACTCATACCAGGACGAAAAGAAGACAACATCAGAAGTAGATAGCTTACCCAAGATACTGGACCTGATTCGTATGATCATTTACAATGTTTTCTTGACTTCTTGGACCCTTGCATATGAATCAAATGTTTTCCTATCATGGGCACGATCCTATGCTAGTTTTTTTTTTTTAAAAAAACTAATCCAATTGTTGGATTTGTGACCAATTACCTGTGTCTAGTAATTCTGGGTTACCTTGGTGGATTTCTCCACTCCAAGGCTCTAATTTGTTGGCTCATAGGAAATTTATTTTAAAAGAAAAATTATAGTCATGTTCAGGCCACTATTGATATTACTAGGTGGAATCCCCTCACCTAGCAAGTTAATAATGCTTGCTCTGACTCTGGCCATAAATATGAATTTTCCTCTACTACTCAAGTTCAGAGCAACAAGCAAAATTTCAGCCAAAGAATAAATTTCCTACAATTAAGGGATGGATTTATGCAGTTAACAGCTAACTATGGTAGTTTAAGTTTAAAGTCACCTCTATGTTGGGAACTATTAAATCATACTAAGGATAATCAGTCTAGTAACATTAGGATATTAAGCTGGGTGCCTTATGGACAGTGCCAATACATAATTTCCCTTAGAGATAAGGATTGGTACAGAACAGACTAAGTCAGATGACCTGGGATATACTGGGCCTAATGGAAGTTCTTGGCTTAACTCTTACTTATGACTTTACTATGTTATTTGCAGTTTGTCTGTTTTACAAAATTGTTGTTTCTTACATTACCAAATGTGTGACTGAGCCTCTGATGAAATGATGTGTAGTTCCATACGAGATCAATGATTGTAATAGTGTAACTCTAGATATGGGAAGAAGCAACAAGAGGGAATATTTTCCTGGACCATAAGAGATTAGTAAGGCAGGCGGTCCAGAGACTTTTGCTGCAAGAAAGGCTTAGTCCAATAATAGCACATTGAGTGGCCTATCAGTGAAATCTTCACCAAACCTGGAAATGAGCATTCCTAGCACCGTGGGATGAAATGGTCATGAAATGCCCCCCAAACCATGGTCAAATTTATGACCTTGAAGGGGCCCTGCCAACTGAAAATTGGCACTTGCCATCTGCCTCTGCAAGGATTAAGTCAATGCCCACTGTGGTCACTGACCTTCAACACCCCCTGAAAGGAATTCAGGGTGGAGATCAGGAATGAGGCATTCTGTGCTCTGAGAAAAACTGGCACAACAGGCCTTTAGATAGTTAGATGTTTTCAGGAGATTTTATGATCCAAAATTCTAGTATCTTCTCATATCTAGAAAAGCAGTGAAATCATTAACAGTGATATCTGCTTTAACATTGAGGAGGGGACTGCATTTGAAAGTCAAAGTGGAGTAACTATGGTAAAACTAGATGACCACTGTGGATGTGATTTCAAATGCATTCATTCCAGTTTTTTTGCAAACTTGAATTTTCTGAACTATATCAGACTCCACAAAGATTTAAAAACTCCCCCATCCTCTTCAACTGATCGAGGTTGAATAGAGGCCTTTCCAGCCAGAACTGGAAAAAGCATTGGAAGTTACAAAAACCCTTCTTAAGGACATTATTAAGAAAACTCTCACAAAGCTATGCAAAAGAACTCATCTAAAATGGGACAAGGTCTTGCCAATTATGGCAAGGTCTTGTTCAACAGATTGGTCAATTGTTAACCGCTATGCATGAGTTTGTGTTACACAGGTCTCCCCCTCACCTGAAAGCTCCCTTGCATGCCCTCAAAGCAGAAGACCAGGTGCTGACCAGCCAAGCCTGCCTACAGCCAGCAATCAGACTTCTGGGAAGCAGACATCTCACCCTTTGGGAAACTTTAAGTATTTGTTCTGACAAGCAGAATGAAAGTTCTGTTTTTTTATCCTTTCTCATACTTTATTCATACACTGATTCTTTCAATAATTCTAACTGCTAGATATGTGGTCAGCTTCCTATTTCCATGTCTTCAGGATTGCCTTGATGGATTTTCCCCATACAGGGAATGATGTGGAATGATTTGGACTTATTCTCCTAAATTCCTAAGAAAATGAAATCTATTCTGTCTACTAAAGTTGACACTTCTCTTACCTCTAACTGGATCTATTGCACCAAAGTGGCAGAACAAGGGACTGAAATCTTAATCACTTAAGACTCGGATCCAGGACTTGGAACTCAAATGTTCTAATTCGGAGGCGGTCCAGAGACTTTTGCTGCAAGAAAGGCTTAGTCCAATAATAGCACATTGAGTGGCCTATCAGTGAAATCTTCACCAAACCTGGAAATGAGCATTCCTAGCACCGTGGGATGAAATGGTCATGAAATGCCCCCCAAACCATGGTCAAATTTATGACCTTGAAGGGGCCCTGCCAACTGAAAATTGGCACTTGCCATCTGCCTCTGCAAGGATTAAGTCAATGCCCACTGTGGTCACTGACCTTCAACACCCCCTGAAAGGAATTCAGGGTGGAGATCAGGAATGAGGCATTCTGTGCTCTGAGAAAAACTGGCACAACAGGCCTTTAGATAGTTAGATGTTTTCAGGAGATTTTATGATCCAAAATTCTAGTATCTTCTCATATCTAGAAAAGCAGTGAAATCATTAACAGTGATATCTGCTTTAACATTGAGGAGGGGACTGCATTTGAAAGTCAAAGTGGAGTAACTATGGTAAAACTAGATGACCACTGTGGATGTGATTTCAAATGCATTCATTCCAGTTTTTTTGCAAACTTGAATTTTCTGAACTATATCAGACTCCACAAAGATTTAAAAACTCCCCCATCCTCTTCAACTGATCGAGGTTGAATAGAGGCCTTTCCAGCCAGAACTGGAAAAAGCATTGGAAGTTACAAAAACCCTTCTTAAGGACATTATTAAGAAAACTCTCACAAAGCTATGCAAAAGAACTCATCTAAAATGGGACAAGGTCTTGCCAATTATGGCAAGGTCTTGTTCAACAGATTGGTCAATTGTTAACCGCTATGCATGAGTTTGTGTTACACAGGTCTCCCCCTCACCTGAAAGCTCCCTTGCATGCCCTCAAAGCAGAAGACCAGGTGCTGACCAGCCAAGCCTGCCTACAGCCAGCAATCAGACTTCTGGGAAGCAGACATCTCACCCTTTGGGAAACTTTAAGTATTTGTTCTGACAAGCAGAATGAAAGTTCTGTTTTTTTATCCTTTCTCATACTTTATTCATACACTGATTCTTTCAATAATTCTAACTGCTAGATATGTGGTCAGCTTCCTATTTCCATGTCTTCAGGATTGCCTTGATGGATTTTCCCCATACAGGGAATGATGTGGAATGATTTGGACTTATTCTCCTAAATTCCTAAGAAAATGAAATCTATTCTGTCTACTAAAGTTGACACTTCTCTTACCTCTAACTGGATCTATTGCACCAAAGTGGCAGAACAAGGGACTGAAATCTTAATCACTTAAGACTCGGATCCAGGACTTGGAACTCAAATGTTTCTAATTCGGTATCTATTCCCCCAAATTTAGGCAGGACTATGCCCCATCTCAGCAGGAAGTAGTTAGAGCAGTTGTTGCCCTGTTCCCTGACAGATTTGGGGAAAGAGAAAACCGAAGTAGGGATTAAACCCCCCTAATACCAAGTTCTTCTGCTGAGTTTATGATTAACATCTCTATCCAAAACGATTGTTCCCTTTCTCATCCAACATATGTTCTCCTCAAGATTGAGGAGTATCAAAGAAAAGGGGAGAGTGAAACTGAGCAGAGCCCTGTGAGGCTCTGGGCATGGAGGCCTTTTTGTCCCCCATTTCTTGTAGGCAAGACTCCAGCCTCCATGACCTTCCCTGAGTTCCAAAGGGCAGATTCAAACAGTTGCTAATGAAGGGAGGAGCAGCAAGGAAACCACCTGAGGTAAGATTAAAGGGACAAGAGAAGCTCATCAAGATTAGGAGACCCACCACCTGAGACCCTGCACACACTCTAATCTTGTCAGCAACCTACCCTTTTGAAACTTTGCAGAAGAAAGAATGCAAGACTGTCACTGCCTTGATCCTTTTCATTTACCCCTGACCACAAGCCCCAACTATAAAACCTCTCCCTATTCTCCAGGGAGTGGGGCAGAGTTCTTGAGGCGCTAGACTACTTGGGTTCCCTCTTTGCCTGGCAAAGAAATAAAGCCACTCTTTCTTTCTCCTCCATAACTCTGTCTCCATATATCTGTTTGGCATTGGTGCACAGAGAGCCAAGGTTTTGGCATCATTTCCATTCTGCTCCACTTACCATAGCCATCCCACTACTTGCCCCATCATTCTTTATTACACCAACCTGTTTTATTTTCATCATATATTTATTATTCAGTGGCATATTCTTCTTTATCTATATGTTAATTCCTCTATCTAACTCGATAGTAAGACCCATGGAGTAGGAAATTTGTCTGTCTTGTTCAACCTTGTGCCAATGTTTAGCACATAGTTGGTGTTCAATTAATATTTGTTGAGTTAATAAATATATTAATATATGAAAAATGTAATGCAATCCCTGTTGCTGGCTTAATGAGTTTTCCATACAAGAATGTTCAGTCATAATTAAATGACTAATTAATGGAATCTTGCCAAGTAGTGTCAAGCATCAGATGGAGAACTGGACAGGATGACCATTTAATAGGATCCTCCTAAAAATAATATATTATGAGTCAAAGGAACACAGTTCCCTTGGATACCTTGTTTTGACCACAGTGGCTAGAGCTCATTATTTTAGTCCAATGGATTAAGCCAATTGAAATTCAATCTTCTTTAGGACTGTGCATCAGGCAGAGGGGCCCTGATGTGAATTCCATCAACAAGAGGTGGTATTTGTGTGGAATATTCCACCAGGCAGAAATACTCTACTCATGAATCTTTGTGACACAACATCACAGACAGGTGCTTCCCACTTTAAATCCTGGGGAGTGACAGTCACTACACGATAATGGAAAACCCTACATTTTGCTAACCAGATCCCATGTGAAAAAATCCAGTCGATTTCTTATGATCATATCTCATGAGGAAGCAAGATCTCACGGTACCACATCTGCCATTTCAGTTAAGGCACGGAGACCCTGATTTAACAAATTGTTGAATTTATCTCAACAGAGTAATTACATGCTTGGAAAATCTGTCATAGGGCTTCTCAACATGCCATGTGATTTCTAATGATCCATTTTTGTAATCTTCACTTGCCCAGTATAACATGAGCTTCATCCCTGTGGATTTGCAGCGATGTCTATTTATGAGTTTTGGTTTGGTTTGGTTTGGTTTGACCTTAGGTGAAGAGTTAAATTAAATATAATCCTAATTCTTAACACATTATCATCATCAGTCCAGGCAAAACACCTCTCTTGCTCTATTTAATCTTTTTACTCTTTGCCTTCATTTCTGACCCCCCAAAGTCACTAACTATAATATATTTCATATAATATTCTGAACTAGGCATATATCCTCATGAAATTTGTGGTGTTGTATGTTTATGTACTTTTAATATAATTTCAATCTGTTTCTTCTATCACTTCAACACCATTTTTAAGATATATCTATTTCTGCATGAATATCTAATTCAAAGCTTCTATTTCAGTCTGTACTCACTTATTTTAATTACCCATGCTTTTGTGCAAATGTTACTGCTATTGTCAACAGAATCTTATATTCTACATTATTTTCAAGTTTGTTATTACTGGCCTGGAGAAACAGTGTTGATTTTTTTATAAGTTAACCTTGTAACCAATAATTTTGTCAAATATTATTAGTTCTAATATATTTCCATGTTGAATATGTCAACCAAAAAATTAATCAGTAGTCAATCTAAGAAATAAATGGAAAATTTTATTTGAACCAACCTGAATATAACCTGAGAGACAGTCTTTCAGAAATCTCTGAGGACTGCTCTGCCCATTAGAGGTCAAATCAGTTATATACATATTTGCGACAAAAGTTTATACATCAAATGTATTGACAGTTTATACAATTCATATCTGCACATACAAAGTGACCCCTTATAAGCTTAAGAAGAAATGTTATCTCCTAAGGAGGTCTGGTTAATGCAGATAAACAATACACACTAAAGGGGAGGAAGGAGGCCCAAAAAAGCAGAGAAAAGTTTTATTTAAATTTTTCTTGTCTTGCCATAAAATATGGATTTTATTTCATCAGATAGATTGGTTTTATCTTTCTTTTCAGTCCTTATGTCTCTTGTGCCTTTTTCTTGTTTTAGCACTTTTATGTTAAAACACAGTAGTGAACAAGGCTATTCATTGCAGTGAAAGCCTGGAAAGAATCTAAATATCTATCAATAAGGAACTATTTGGATAAACGATAGCACACCCACACAATTTTATACGGTACTAGACAACTATAAAAGGAAATGAGGAAGACCTCTTATTTTGGTATGGAATAATCTCTGAGATATATTGTTGAATGAAAAAATAAGGTTCAGAACAGAGTATATAGAAACACTCTGTTTCTTTTATCTAAGGAATAGAGAGGAGATAGATACAAATGAGAGAGAGAATTTGCTCCTATAAATTGTTAAAAATGATTAAAGAAGACAATTTAGGTGATACAAATTTTGAAACTTCAGAAAGTGGGCAGTCTTCAATCCCAAAGGTCCAAAGAACTATGAAATAGAGCAGGAGGCAGGAAGATTTTATAGGATAAAGAATAAGGAGCAAGACAAATAAAAATAGAAAATGAATAAAGAACAAGGAAATAAGAATAGAGCCCAAAGATGGCTTGGCATTTGGGGATTGGCTGACTAGACTGGGCTTCTGGTCAACTGGCGCATTTACAGGGATGTGAAAGTTACCCAAGTTTCAGTTTGCTGATGTGTATTCACCACCCTGGGCAGGAACGACACTATTTTGGGCCTAGAAATTTATTTCAACCAAACACTCCAGTATTTGGTACAACCTAGAGTAGAGCCAGAGCCTTAACTCTATGCTTCTAGGAGAATTTCTTGACCTGACATCCCAGCTCAGTAATTATTGTCTGTATTCATTCTGGCTAGTGCCATATCTATTGAATACAGTTTTCAACTATTATATTTTCATACTCAATATTAAAAAGCAAAATTCAACTGAGTAAATCTGAAGATTTAATTAAGCGATTCATGAATTTAGGCAGCATCCCATCTAGCAATTAAAAGGGCACTAGCAACTAGAAGTAGTTGTACAAATGGAAGGTTATTGTAGGAAGAAGGGTGGGGCAAGGGACCTATTAGCAAAAGAAAAGAAAGGATTATTTTTAGGCCAGGACATTTTCTTTTTTGTGGGGAGGGAATTTGGCAAGGGTTTTACCCTGCAGATGCCTCGTCTCCCTCTGGGGGATGGAGAGGACCCATGTAGCAGATTACTTCATTGGTGCTGACCAGAAAATTCCAGACTGGTTGGTTAAGATTACATTCCTGGTGAAGGTTGAAACTGCAATTAGGTCAGGTATTAAATCTAGGCTTTAGCACAAGTGGTGCCATTTGGGGCCTGTGGTTTTTCTCTTTAACACCGGGATATCTACTTGGGTCTTCTTGGTTGCTTTCTGTCCCTGCTCAATATTACCAATATCATCTTCTATTTCTTTGAAGAGATTAATTAAGCTTAAATTAAAAGCCTTACTCCAGTCCACTGGAGGTCCAGTGGTTAGGACTAGGTGCTTTCACTACCATGGCCCAGGTTCAATTTCTTGTCAGGGAACTAAGATCCCACAAGCCGCGAGGCACTGCCAAAAATTAAATAAATAAAGCCTTAGTCCATGTTTTACATCAATTCTGTTTCCTCTAGCAAAGGTCATTTGGGTGGTATTCTTTCTCTCAAACAGACTGGACTCCCATTATCTCGATATTTTTGTCTCTGAATTCATTTTCCCCTGGTGATATACCCAAAGTGAGGAGCTGTGGCCCAGACTCTTGTTTGTATTAACCCTGGGGAGTTGGGGGAAGAAGGTATTCCACTTTTGTACCTTCACCAGGAGACCCTGACCTAACCTCTAGGTTGTTGGAGAGGCTACATAAATCTCTCAAAAATCTCCCCGAAAGATCTTTTTTCTCTCTGCATTGTAATTGTCCAATCCTGGAGGTGTGATATTGTGATTTATAATAAGAAATACATATTTGGTCTTCATCCTTCTTGGCACAAAGCTCTTAAAATTCTTGGAATTTCCTAAATGAGAAGAGTGATAAAAGTGAAAGGAATGTCTTTTGTTATTCATAACAAGCCCCTTTCAGCCACACCGGAGTTTATCTTAATGTGATGACTCTTGGAGGATGGGGGCTGGTTATCAGAAGAACCAATCAGTGATTAGAGGGATTCAGCCCCATCCCTTGACCTCTAGGGAAGGGAGATGGTATGGAGATTGAGTTCATTCACCAATGGTAAATGATTTAATCATTCATGACTACATAATGAAGCCTCCCCCAAAACTATAACCAAAGTTCAGAGAGCTTTTGGGTTGGAGAACACGTCGAAGTGCTGGGAAGGCCACCCTGAGTAGGCAATGAAATCTCCATGTCCCTTCCTACAAAACCTTGCCTTATGCACCTCTTCCATCTGACAGTTGTATCCTTGTATAACAAACCAGTAATCCAGTACATAAACTCTTTTCCTGAGTTCTGTGAGCCATTCTAACAAATTATTGAACCTGAGAAGGTTGCCACTGTTGAAGGAACCCCTAATTTATAGCTGGTCAGTCAAAAGTACAGGTGACAATCTGGGGCTTGTGATTGGCATCTGAAGGGGGATGAGGAAAGTCTTGTGGGACTGAGCCCTTTAACTTGTAGGATCTGATGTTAACTCTAGGGTAGATAGGGTCATAAGTAAAGCAGCACTAGTATAATAGTAGAGAAAAACAGTGTTGTTTGTTCTTTTAGGAGGTGATGGGAGGGAGTAGGGAACAAACAGACGCTCAATAATCTGACTGCATCATTGTCATCTGCTCCACACTACGGCCAATCACCCTGTTGACTCTTCAAGTCCTGGACTAGACCTGCTATATTTTTTTTCTGCATTACAACAGAGCCGTCAGTGATCCACTGTGGGCAATGGATAAAAGAGCGTAACTCAAAATTTCCCTCCCCTGTCTTACTGGAGCCTGGTCTTCTACCCCATGTTGAGCTTTCCTTCCCATACCAGGTCATAATCACTTTGTACTTCCCCAACTGTTTCTCATGGACTTCTCATGGATTTTGCTCCAGTACTTCAAATCCTAGTGCTTTTCTCTCATTTCTGTGATATGACTGTGGTTCAGTTAGAAAAAGAGCCAACAGTCCTGTTAATTCACTATCATGTCAGTTAGAAAAAGAGCCAACAGTCCTGTTAATTCACTATCATGTCTAGAACCAAAAGTAGCTTTTGTTCCTTATCAGCACTCGTTGAAGTCTCATTTGACCTTTGATTTTTGAAACTTTATACCTTATAATCCTGTTTCTTCCATCTGCTAGCAATTTGATCATGAGCAAATCAACTCTCTACAATCTCTGATTTTTTTGTCCCATCTCATGTAAAATAACATGCCAAATTTTCTGTAAAATGTGTTGTACAAAGTAAATAGAGAGTAATTTAGAAGCAGCATAGTGTTAGCCTTTGCTGCTTAACAAACTATCCCAAATCTTAGGGGTTTAAGACAACCTGTTTAAAAAAAAAATTCAACTGAATAAATTTAAAAGATCTTATTGTCTGTATTCAATGATTCATGAATCAGGCATCTCTGAGAAGCTGTACAAAAATGAAAGACTTCTTTATTCAGAAGGAAGCAGGAACAAGGTAGTTATACTAGGCAAAAAACATATTGGTTATGGTGATGTCACTTTCCTTTAGGGGATCAGGCAATTCCTGATTAACTGGTTTAAGATTCTATTTCTGGAAGAGCTGAAAATATGTCTCAGTTGGTGACGTGAGGCTTAACATAAGTGACTCCATTTGGGGCCTGTTGTCTTGCTTTTAACAAACCACAATTTATTTAGCTCATTATTTTGTGGGTTGGCAATTTGGGCTGGGCTCAGCTGGGTGGTTCTGGGAATTGGCTACTGTCAGCTAGAATAAGGAGTATGGGGAATTAAACTGCTGGGAATTAAAAAGGTACTGCCAGACCCAGCAGCTCTGTGGAACAGCATGGGCCTGTCCTAGAAAACACAGAGACATGTTTGTCTGGGCCAGCAAGTGAGAGAGAGAGAGGGAGAGAGAGAGAGAGAGAGAGAGAGAGAGAGAGAGAGAGAGAGAACAAAACACCGGGACACATGTTTCTCATCAACCAGCAGGCTAACTCTGGCTTATTCACTTGGCGGCAAGAAAGATTCTTATAGTGAGAGCGGAAGCATGTGTGGTCTAGGCTTGGAACTGGTACAGTGTTTCTTCTGTTCATGTGATTGACTGAAGCAAGTCATAAAATCACTCCAAACTCAAGGGGTAGAGAAGTAGACTCCACCTCATGATGGGAAGAACCACGAAGTCACAGTCCAAGGCCTTGGAGAAAAGCAATCTGCACCCACTCTTGCAATTCACCACAATTGGTTAACACAATCTCTGGAGACTAATTGCCTGGGTTTGAATGCTGGCTCTGTCTCTTGGTGGTTGTGTGACCTTGAACATTACTCGACCTCTTTGTGCCTCAGTTCCCTCATCTGTTAGATGAGGATAATTATAGCACATATCTCATAGGGTTATTGTGAATTAAATGAGTCAATGCTTTTAAAGTGCTTAAAGCAGTGTCTGCCACAGGAGGCCTATATGTGCTTCCTTTTGTTTTGTTTTGAAGTTTGTCTTCCCATTGTCTCTCTCTACTTCATTGCCTGTGCTCATCATGTTTCCTCTTAGACAAGAGATCAATCTCTATCACCCTCCTTCCACCACATCAAAATTCCACCCATCCCTCAAAGCTCTGCTCAGATACTTCTTTCCCTCAGCACTCTCCCTTTTTCCTTTTAATTGGCATTACTGCTTGCCCCTCTGCATTCCAACATCACTCTTTGATAGCAGTTGTCACATTCTGCCTTGCATGGATTATATGTTTATTCTTCCCCCCAAAATAATGAGCTCCTCCATGTTCCAGGAATGCGATAAAGGGTGATGAACAAGATATACAAAGTCCCTGGGCTTACTGGACTACAGTAGAGAAGACAATTGTGTATATGTTTGTCTATTCTAGATTATACCTCCTTATGGTGGGGATGAAGTCAAATTCATTTCTTCATCTTTCACATGCTCTAGCTACAGTAGGGACTCAAAAGCTGTTAATTGAATCAAAATATATTGAATTGAGTTAAATTTACTCAAATGTTATCAAATTGACAATGTTTTATTTGGGTCACTAGTTAACACTCTTTTTGGTTGCTTGTGCCCAGGTAGCAAGCTAGATTGCACTTAATGCTTCAATAATGTCCTTTCCCAAAACATCTCCTCAAGCTCTCCCTCTTCAGGTGCTGAAATTAAGACAGACATTTTCTCCAGCTAAAACCAAAAGGGTTAGCTTCCAGAGCAAGTGTCACTTGTGGCTCTTCATAGAGTCTGTGTGAAAAAACCCACTCATCTTCCCCTTGTGCTACTTCCCGTAAGATGAAATTTTGTCCATGACTCAGTGCTATAATAGACCGTGTAGTTAGAACTCTGACTTGGAAAATACCCTTGTGCCCTGAATCACAGAGAATTTTGGTGGTACTAAGCATGTGGGAGACTCTACTGTGGAGTGGTTTGAGAAGTCAGTGTGGTGTAAGATAAAAACAAACTAAATCACAAAATAAATTAAAGAAATTCATAACGTTCTGATTTTTCCTATGACAGCTATTTTTTTAATAGAAATTATCAAATTCTTTCAGAATATTTTTTCTCATTTTTTTATGGGTGAGGCTGGGAGGGCCCTACATATTTAATAGCCCAAGTGGAGCCAGCTGTTGTTATTACTCATATTTAACAAAACTGAGATGAAGAAATAGGGTAAGAGAGGTAAGGGATTTAACAAAGACCACAAGTTCAGTTATTAGCGGAGCTGAAACTCCAGACTTGCTTCTTGCACACTTCCCAATAGAGCATTCTGCACAAATACGTGTGTGTGTGTGTGTGTGTGTGTGTGTGTGTGTGTGTGTGTGTCTGGGTGGGGGTTATGTGTTGGGATCAGAAGTAGAAAGTATCTGCAAAAAAACAAAGAAAAAATAAAACAAAAGAAACCCAAGGAAGCCTGGAATTCTGAAGGTCTGGGTTGATCTGTTATCTCCCTGTGGACACAGTTGCTATGGGGAATAAAAATTCCCAGGAGAGTTGGATCAACGTCTCTGGGACTTGGACTCTCAAAGTGAAGCACCATCCAGAGTACCCTGGGCCAGAGAGGGAGCCAGTTCCTGCCTAACCGTCATGGGGTTGCTTTTTGGGGTGGGGAGGCAGCAAGAGTGTCAATCCATCTGTCATGTCTGGTAGCGGGTTTGGGGAGAGAGTATGAAAGAAATAGCAAGTAGAGAAGATTTTCAGTTTCACAGATGGACGGTAAAAGAAATCAGAATGCAGTCTTATAAATCTTAGAAGCTTGATGTCTGCAGCCCAAGCTGGGGGAATATGGAGCCGCCAAAGTAATAGTCTTAATCAGATTAATGTCCTTTCACCAGTTATTCATTATCAGGATATCAGGAACAGGATTCAGCTGAACAAAGTCCCGTATGCCTTTTGTTCCTGTGTACCGTCAGTGTTTATTTTCCAAAATTTTCATTTCAACACAGCCACCTAGTGTCCAGTTATCTGATTTACCAGGCCTCAGGTTATCCGTTGAACACTATTCAACCCTTAGGAAGGTTAATATTCCCTGCCTTAGAAAGATGTCTATGACACCTTGCTGAATGAAAAAAAAGAAAATTTAAATTGTACTATATAGCTATGTACTATATAGTTCCATACATGTAGATCTGTGTGTATATATGTGTGCAAAGTTTAATTATATATCCATATGCATAAAAATCTAGAAAAATATTCTCCAAATTATTGATGGTATCTCTGGTTGGTAGGATGTGAGGAAATTTTTTGTTATTTCCTTATCTTTACTGTGTCAGTTTTCCATAACAGTAATAGATCATCTGTGTTAATAAGAGGAAAACTTATTTTAAAAGACCAAATGAGCCCCAGGATAAAAATTCACCCAAAAAACGTTATTTTCTGGAGTTAAATAAATTCAACAGAAATTTACTGAGCATCAGCTACATATATTGCATACTTTTGATCTGAAAGTATACCTCTAAAGTCAGATAACATCCTTCTACCTTTTAATAAGTGTTTACTATGTGTTAGGCACCATGCTGAGTTTTTCGCATTCTGAATCTTAATCCTGAAGGTGAAACTACTAAGGTGAGGGTGCTGAGGCTCAGAGAGATTAAGTAATTTACCCAAAGTCACAAAAAATATATGAGATTCAGGGCTTCCCTGGTGGCACAGTGGTTGAGAATCTGCCTGCTAATGCAGGGGACACGGGTTCGAGCCCTGGTCTGGGAGGATCCCACATGCCGCGGAGCAACTAGGCCCGTAAGCCACAACTACTGAGCCTGCGCATCTGGAGCCTGTGCTCCACAGCAAGAGAGGCCGCGATAGTGAGGGGCCAGCGCACTGCGATTAAGAGTGGCCCTCACTTGCCACAACTAGAGAAAGCCCTCGCACAGAAATGAAGACCCAACGCAGCAAAAAATAATTAATTAATTAATAAAACTCCTACCCCCAACATCTCTAAAACAAACAAAAAAAACCCCATGCGCCCTTAAAAAATATATATATGAGATTCAAATCCAGGTGTTTCTCCAAAACCTGAATACTGAACCACTGCACAATTCCATTCCAAGTTTCTAAGGAATTCCCCCACATTATCCAAAAGGGAGGTTTTTTATTTTGCTTTTTTGAATGCTTACTGTCAGGCCCCATTTTTTTTTTTTTTTTTTTTAATATTTATTTATTTATTTGGTTGCGCTAGGTCTTATTTGTGGTAGGCAGACTCCTTAGTTGCGGTACATGGGATCCTTAGTCGTGGCAGGCAAACTCTTAGTTGCTGCATGCATGTGGAATCTAGTTCCTGGACCAGGGATTGAACACAGGCCCACTGCTCTGGGAGCACAGAGTCTTAACCACTGCAACACCAGGGAAGTCCCTCAGGCACCATTCTTTAATCCTCATAGAAATCTATGAAGTACATATTTTTTAGAGTACAACCACATTATAAGTAAATAAAAGCCCTTCTTTATATGATAACTTTACCTAAGGTCACAGAGATAATAAACACAACAAATAGTGTGCTGAGCACTTGCTATATGCCAGGACTTGTTCTAAGAGCTTAAGATGTGTTGACAGTTTAATCCCATGAGGTAATAGGCATGATTATCCTTCTAATTTTGCAGATGAAGAAAAGGCTCAAAGAGGTTAAGTAACTTGCCTATGATTTAAGCCAGTAAATAAGAGAGCTGGGATTTGAACACAGGTCTGACTAACTACAAAACCCAGGCCCTTCCCTCAATCTGATTCTTCTCTGGGCTCAGGGTACTGATCAACACATATTTCAGATAAATAATTTAAAGATGAGGCTGCCATCATCCCCATTTTACAGAAGAGGATCAGGGCCCAGAGACCTGAACAGAATAACTGTCCATGGTCACTCAGCTAGTTGATAAGAATAGAACCAGGATGCCTGACACTCAGCCCTCTTGCACCCCTATACCACTTGACCCCTGGATGCAAGTGTATATTAACCACAAATTGTTGGTGTATGTTTTCTAGTGCTATGTAACAAACTACCACAAACCTGGGGACTTAAAACAACACAAACTTACTGTCATATGCTTCTGGAGATCAGAAAGCTGAAATGGTCCTCACTGAACTAAAATTAAGGTATGGGCAGGGCTGTGTTCCTTTGTGGAGTCTCTAGTTTTCTTGGCTTTTTCCAGTTTCTAGAATCCACCCACCTTCCTTGTTTCATGGTGCCCCACCATCTTCAAAGTCAGCAATGGCCAGTCAAGTCTTTTTCATGTTGTATCACTCTGATTCTGCTTTCATTGTCATGTCTCCTTCTCTGACTCTCCTGCTTCCCTCTCTAACTTATAAGGAGCCCCTGTGATTACACTGGACCCACCCAATAAACCAGGATATTCTCTCCATCTCAAGATCCTTAACTTGATCACATCTGTAAAGTTTCTTTTACTATGTAAGGTCACATATTCACAGGTTCCAAGAATTAGGACTTGGACATATTTGTGAGGCCATTATTCCACCTAACATGGCATACTGACCTTTAGGATTTTTACTTACTTAAAATTATAATAAAAAAATTTATACCTATATCAGTTTGTCTTCATTAAGTTAATAATGAGTCCTTGAAGGAGGCTGCTATTTGGAGTGTCAAGTTCTCTCACAAAAAGCAGACAAAAATTTCCTTACTTGTTTGGCAGGAGGCTCCTAACCCTCTAGGAGAATCCTAAGGTTGGAAGGTCCTATCCCACACCCACACTTCTGGACTGTATGCTGTTTACCAGCATACCAGGGTCCACAGGGAACTGTCTGTGTCATCCTTGTTGTGCAGCACTTCCTTCATAACCCACTACGATTTTCCCTTCTGAGAAGTACCAAGACAGGTCACAGCTGGAAGGTGGAAGGTAGAACCCAGGTGGTTCATATAGAATAGGAGCAATGCAAGATGAGATAGATTTAAATAAAAGGAATCAATGGCCATAAAAAGACTATTGGAGAGAGACCTTCAAGATGGCGGAGGAGTAAGATGTGGAGATCACCTTCCTCCCCACAAATAC
>NW_006781895.1:0-211 GCF_000442215.2 Lipotes vexillifer | reverse complement strand
ATTGGCCTGTAGTTTTCTTTCTTTGTGACATCCTTGTCTGGTTTTGGTATCAAAGTGATGGTGCCCTCATAGAATGAGTTGGGGAGTGTTCCTCCTTCTGCTATGTTTTGGAAGAGTTTGAGAAGGATAGGTGTTAGCTCTTCTCTACATGTTTGGTAGAATTCGCCTGTGAAGCCATCTGGTCCTGGGCTTTTGTTTGTTGGAAGATTTT
>NW_006781894.1:0-909 GCF_000442215.2 Lipotes vexillifer | reverse complement strand
GCAAACACGTACACTAACACTCAAACGTTGTCGTACACTAACCTGTACCCTACACCATCCCTGATCTCAAACCCTAACTATAGCACTGACACTAAAACTTACCAGAATCCTTACCCTAACCCGTGTCCTAATCCTAACCCATACGCTAACACTAACCAGGGCCCTAACACGTACGCTAACCCTCAACCGCTGTCGTACCCTAACCTGTACCCTTAACCATCCCTGTTAGCTAACCCTGACCCTAAACATAACCGTAACCCTAACCCGAATCCTTACCCTAACCCGTGCCCTAATCCTAACCTGTACGCTAACACTAACCCGTGCCCTAACACTTACGCTAACCCTCAAACTTTGTCGTACCCTATACTTTACCCTAAACCGTCCCTGTTACCTAACCCTGACCCTATTCGTAACCCTTACCCAAAGCCTTACCCTAACCCGTGCCCTAATCCTAACCTGTACGCTAACACTAACCCATGCCCTAACACTTACGCTAACCCTCAAACTTTGTCGTACCCTATACTTTACCCTAAACCGTCCCTGTTACCTAACCCTGACCCTATTCGTAACCCTTACCCAAAGCCTTACCCTAACCCGTGCCGTAATACTAACACATACGGTAACACTAACCCGTGCCCTAACACCTACGCTAACCCTCAACCGCTGTCATACCCTAACCTGTACCCTAAACCATCCCCATTCTCTAACCATAACCCTAACCATAACCCTAACCCTAGCCCTTACTTGAAGCCTTACCCTAACCCTTGCCCTAATGCTAACCCATATGCAAACACTAACCCATGCCCTAACACGTACGCTAACCCTCAAACGTCGTCGTACACTAACCTTTACTCTAAACCGTCCCCGTTGCCTAACCCTAACCCTAACCCTAACCGTTACCCGAAGCCT
>NW_006781893.1:0-353 GCF_000442215.2 Lipotes vexillifer | reverse complement strand
GACAAACTTATGGAAAAAGAGATCAGATTTGTGGTTACTAGAGGTGGGGACTGAGGGGAGGGGTAACTGGATGAAAATAGTCAAAAGGCACAAACTTCCAGTTACAGAAATAAGTACTAGGGATGTAATGTACATGATAAATGTAATTGACACTGCTGTATGTTATCTGTGAAGGCTGTTAAGAAAGTAAATTCTAAGTTCTCATCAGAAGGAGAAAAAAATTTTTTCTCTTTTATTTCGTATCTATATGAGATGATGGAGGTTCACTAAACTTATTGTGATAATCATTACAAGATGTACTTAAGCCAAATCATTATGCCATGCACCTTAAACTTATACAGTGCTGTATGTCA
>NW_006781892.1:0-204 GCF_000442215.2 Lipotes vexillifer | reverse complement strand
CTGGGCACATACCCTGAGAAAACCATAATTCAAAAAGAGTCATGTACCACAATGTTCATTGCAACTCTATATGTCTACAGCCAGGACATGGAAGCAAACTAAGTGTCCATCGACAGATGAATGGATAAAGAAGATGTGGTGCATATATGCAATGGAATATTACTCAGCCATAAAAAGAAACGAAATTGAGTTATTTGTAGTGAT
>NW_006781890.1:0-3526 GCF_000442215.2 Lipotes vexillifer | reverse complement strand
GGGTTCCCTTTTCTCCACACCCTCTCCAGCATTTGTTGTTTGCAGATTTTCTGATGATGCCCACTCTTACTGGTGTGAGGTGATACCTCATTGTAGTTTTGATTTGCCTTTCTCTAATGATTAGTGATATTGAGCAGCTTTTCATATGCCTCTTGGCCATCTGTATGTCTTCTTAAGAGGAATAATTCTAATGGTAATATCATATATGGAGTAGATAATCCTTAGGAGTATTTGGGGGTAAACAAATTTTTGGTGTCTCATCACCACAGATTCTACATGGTACCTTATTCTTAAACTTCTGTAATTGGGAAAGTACACAAAGATCTTTAACCTTTGTATAAATAACAGACAGGATTCCAGGGAAAAAATTCTATGTTCCACCAACTCAATATATAAGTAAGAATGTATATTTATTCTTAATTTTTTTCTTTACTCCCAAATCTATGATCACTAGAGGTATTATCTTGACTTTCTTTGGCTCCAGTAGAAGGAGGTATAGCTGAGAGGTTTGCAAACTCGGGCTTTGGGATTTGATTACAAATTGTGCTAGAAGATGCAATGCATGTATATCAGAGCTCATTATGTGAAGAATGAAGGAGATAAGCTTTATAAAGTACTTATTACAGAGCCTAGTGTATAGTAAACATTCAAAAGTGGCCATTATTATTGTTTATTATTATTATCAATGAAGTTATCAGTGAGTGACAGTTGCACATTGACAAAGAGCTCAGATTCTGAAGTCAGACTCCCAGGATCTGGGTCCTGGCTCAGCTAGGTATTAGGTGTATTACCCTGGATAAGTCATTTATCATCTCTGTCTCAGTTTCCATCTTTATAAAATGGTTTTATTAACAGAACCAACTCACAGGGATGTTGTAACTACTGGATGAATTCATGAATGGTTGTGTGAAGAGTCATGCATAACACCTAGAGGGTTGGTAAATTTTAATACTTCATATTATTTATTGAAGAATTACTTAAAATTTCCTACCTTACCACATCTGAGGGTCTCACCTTTTCTGTCTGTAGAGTCTTATTTGTCTGTATGTGGGTACTGTAAACAAAGAATGTTGGCCGCCATTCTAGTTCTACATGGATCAAGCCATTAGCCACTGCTAATGTTGTCCTGCAACGGTGCACCTGAGGGGAATTCAGGATGGAGAAAAACAGGAAGCATTCTGTGCTATGGATACTAGCTCTAGATACCTAAAATGCATATCTAAGGAATAATTTCTATGAACCCAGATTCTAGCATCTTCCCACACACAATAAAGCACTAAAATCATTATCTTGAGATGTTTGTGCTTTGTGATTAGCAGTAATCATTTGATGTTGGACTACATTTTTTTTTTTTCCAGCAAAAAAACTCATGAATATCCTGGCTTCTCCCTTACCTCTTTGGAGTAGCTTCAGAGCTATCGGAGAGGCTGTTTCCCAGGCTATAGCCCTAAGTTAGGTCCCTGAATAAAACTTAACTTGCAACTTTTAAGTTGTGCATTCCCCTTTCAGTTGGCAGTGGAGAAAACCTGAGTAATCTGATGCTGTGTTTGTGTCTCCCAGCCTGTCACATAGCTTTTGTCACAACACTCTGTGTACCAAACAGTGTTGCCTGGATCCCACAAACCAGTGGGGAAAATCCGCTATTAGGTGGCCCCTTTACTCAACCCACTTACACAGTGCTTGGTGATAAAGAGGCTTCTGCAATTCCAAAAGCTTCCTTGGGGGCAACATCCTCAGGCCTGCCACTAGGGTGCAAATTTGTTGCTACTTTGGGGAAAGGAGCCTTTTTTGCCATGATAACTCCCAGGTAAATACCAAATGGAGCTCAGCTTACACTGAATCTAGGCTCTAAGTTCAGGTTAGGCACGGGGAGGGAGCAAAGGACCCTGCACAAACATACCAGAATCAAGGTCAGAAGGGAACAAACAAAATAATACCCTGAATTTTATGGATGAGTTTTTCTTCAAAAATGTTCATACAAATTCGTATAATTTGATTCCACAAACACTATTTTGATAAATTTTCTTAAGCACAACATTCTTATATTGCACATGTGCAGAGCATCATCATATTTACTCTTGAAAAAATACCCTGGAATAGATACTATTAACCCCATTTTGCATTTGAAGAAACAAAGATTAAGATAAGTTAGGTAACTCAGAAAAAGTCACAGATAAAGGAGAGAGTCAGGATTTAAATCTATGCCTACCTATTCTCCTAACAGCAGATAGATGTGATAATGTGCTTTTAATCATTTTCCAAACACTGAACATGTAGGTTGTTTCCAATATCTTGCTATTAAAAGTAATGCCACAATGAATATACATGCACATTAATCTTTGTCAGAATTTTTATTGCCTCTAGATAGAATAGCAGGAAGTAACACACAAGGTCAAAGGGTATGTAATATTTTTAAAGATTACTTTTTAATACCTGAGATTGTTTCTCAGAAGGGTTGTTCTGGGCCTTACTCCCAGCAGATGTAAGAGTGCTTAATTTGTACACTTCCACCCACGCTATTATTCTTTATTCTTTGTGAATTTGACAGGTAATACGGAATATTAATTTAAGCAATTCATGATGAGGATGAAAATTTTTGTATGTTTATTAGCCCCTCATATTCCTTCTATGAGTTGTCTACTCATATCTTTTTTCTGTATATAATTCCCTGTGCTATACAGTAAATCCTTGTTGTTTATTTATTTTATGTATGGTAGTTTGCTTAAATTTCCATGCTTAGATTTTCTTTATGGTGGTCTTGTTTTAATAGATAATTATATCTAATAATAATATATTCAGATTATTTTTTCCTTTATGATTTATTTCATGATTTGTGCTTAGAAAACTTTATTATCTCTCTCACCTAGATCATATACACATGTTCCCCTATATTTCCATCTTGTTCCTTTGTAGTTGTATGTTTCACATATAATTCTTCAAACTGTTTGGCATTACTATATTATATGGTGTAAGGTTAAAATATGAGTTTATTTTTTCTCAAATAGCCAAAAATTTGTAGCTATATCATATGTTGATTTATCCTCAGTAGTTCTTATTAAAGTTTTTAATTAAGCCTGTATTACAGATATTATCCTCTACTTTTCTTTTTGCATTTTTGTACTATCTTTGTAAATTTTTTGCATCATTTTAGCTTTCCTTCATTATCTACAAGGATGCTTATGATTCTATAACGCTAAATAACAAAGTTAAATCATAGCATTAATAAGTGATGTGGCCAAGCCTGGATTTGAATGCAAATTTTCAAACTCTAAATGCCATGTAGCTATCATCCTGCCAGTCTGTCCCCATTTTATTTCTCCTCCTTTTCTTCTTATTATTTCAGATAGCATGTATTGTTCTTATATTTTAGTGATAACACATAGTAAATGCAGTCTAACATTTTCTTACAGTTCTTGTGGGACTAAATATCAAGAGTCAACTCTGTGCTACATTTTTAAGGCAATATCCCCATTACACCTTGCAATAGTCTTTTTTTTTTTTTTTTTTTTTTTTTTTTTTTTTTTTT
>NW_006781889.1:0-211 GCF_000442215.2 Lipotes vexillifer | reverse complement strand
GGGCAGGGAGGGGCACGGAGTGCGGGGCGGGCCTGCGGCGGCAGAAGTCCACGTGACGTTGCACCAGCCTGAGGCCCGCCGTGTGTTCTCTCTGAGAAGTTGTCCCTGGATCCCGGGAACCTGGCAGTGGCAGGCTGCACAGGCTCCACGGAAGAGGGGTGGGGATAGTGACCTGTGCTCGCACACAGGCCCCTTGGTGGCGGCAGCAGCA
>NW_006781888.1:499086-525646 GCF_000442215.2 Lipotes vexillifer | reverse complement strand
GGGAGCATTTAGTCCATTTACATTTAAGGAAATTATCGATATGTATGTTCCTATTCCCATTTTTTTAATTGTTTTGGGGTCATTATTGTAGGTCTTTTCCTTCTCTTGTGTTTCTTCCCTAGAGAAATTCCTTTAGCAGTTGTTTTGTAAGCTGGTTTGGTGGTGCTGAACTCTCTCAGCTTTTGCTTGTCTGTAAAGGTTTTAATTTCTCCGTCAAATCTGAATGAGAACCTTGCTGGGTAGAGTAATCTTGGTTGCAGGTTTTTCTCATTCATCACTTTAAATATGTCCTGCCACTCCCTTCTGGCTTGCAGAGTTTCTGCTGAAAGATCAGCTGTTAACCTTATGGGGATTCCCTTGTGTGTTATTTGTTGTTTTTCCCTTGCTGCTTTTAATATGTTTTCTTTGTATTTAATTTTTGACAGTTTGATTAATATGTGTCTTGGCGTATTTCTCCTTGAATTTATCCTGTATGGGACTCTCTGTGCTTCCTGGACTTGATTAACTATTTCCTTTCCCATATTAGGGAAGTTTTCAACTATAATCTCTTCAAATATTTTCTCAGTCCCTTTCTTTTTCTCTTCTTCTTCTGGAACCCCTATAATTCGAATGTTGGTGCGTTTAATGTTGTCCCAGAGGTCTCTGAGACTGTCCTCAGTTCTTTTCATTCTTTTTTCTTTATTCTGCTCTGCAGTAGTTATTTCCACTATTTTATCTTCCGGGTCACTTATCCATTCTTCTGCCTCAGTTATTCTGCTATTGATCCCTTCTAGAGTATTTTTAATTTCATTTATTGTGCTGTTCACCGTTGCTTTTTTCATCTTTAGTTCTTCTAGGTCCTTGTTAAATGTTTCCTGCATTTATTCTATTTCCAAGATTTTGGATCATCTTTACTATCATTATTCTGAATTCTTTTTCAGGTAGACTGCCTATTTCCTCTTCATTTGTTAGGTCTGGTGGGTTTTTATCTTGCTCCTTCATCTGCTGTGTGTTTCTCTGTCTTCTCATTTTGCTTATCTTACCGTGTTTGGTGTCTCCTTTTTGCAGGCTGCAGGTTCGTAGTTCCCATTGTTTTTGGTGTCTGCCCCCAGTGGCTAAGGTTGGTTCAGTGGGTTGTGTAGGCTTCCTGGTGGAGGGGCCTAGTGCCTGTGTTCTGGTGGATGAGGCTGGATCTTGTCTTTCTGGTGGGCAGGTCCATATCTGGTCATTTGTTTTGGGGTGTCTGTGGACTTATTATGATTTTAGGCAGCCTCTCTGCTAATGGGTGGGGTTGTGTTCCTGTCTTGCTAGTTGTTTGGCATAGGATGTCCAGCACTGTAGCTTGCTGGTCATTGAGTGAAGCTGGGTGCTGGTGCTGAGATGGAGATCTCTGGGAGATTTTCACCATTTAATATTATGTGGGTCTGGGAGGTCTCTTGTGGACCAGTGTCCTGAAGTTGTCTCTCCCACCTCAGAGGCACAGCACTGACTCCTGGCTGCAGCACCAAGAGCCTTTCATCCACATGGAAAAAGAGGAAAAGGGGCAAAAATCATAAATCTTGCTCTCAAAGTCCACCTCCTTAATTTGGGATGATTCGTTGTCTATTCATGTATTCCACAGATGCAGGGTACATCAAGTTGATTGTGGAGCTTTAATCCGCAGCTTCTGAGGCTGCTGGGAGAGATTTCCCTTTCTCTTCTTTGTTCTCATAGCTCCCAGGGCCTCAGCTTTGGATTTGGCCCCGCCTCTGCATGTAGGTAACCGGAGGGCGTCTGTTCTTCGCTCAGACAGGACGGGTTAAAGGAGCTGCTGATTCGGGGGCTCTGGCTCAGTCAGGCCGGGAGGAGGGAGGGGCACGGAGTGCGGGGCGAGCCTGCGGCGGCAGAGGCCAGTGTGACGTTGCACCAGCCTGAGGCGCGCCGTGCGTTCTCCTGGGGGAGTTGTCCCTGGATCCCGGGACCCTGGCAGTGGCGGGCTTCACAGGCTCCCGAGAAGCGGGGTGTGGATAGTGACCTGTGCTCGCACACAGGCTTCTTGGTGCCGGCAGCAGCAGCCTTAGCGTCTCATGCCCTTTTCTGGGGTCCGCGCTTTTAGCCGCGGCTCGCGCCCGTCTCTGGAGCTCCTTTAAGCAGCGCTCTTAATCCCCTCTCCTCACGCACCAGGAAACAAAGAGTGAAGAAAAAGTCTCTTGCCTCTTCGGCAGCTCCAGACTTTTCTCCAGACTCCCTCCCAGCTAGCCGTGGCACACCAACCCCCTGCAGGCTGTGTTCACAACCCCAGCCCTCTCCGGGTGCTCCGACCGAAGCCCGAGCCTCAACTCCAGGCCCCGCCCGCCCTGGCGGGCGAGCACACAAGCCTCTCGGGCTGGTGAGCGCCGGTCGGCGCCGATCCTCTGTGCGGGAATCTCTCCGCTTTGCCCTCCGCACCCCCGTTGCTGCGCTCTCCCCCGCGGCTCCGAAGCTCCCCGCTCCGCCTCCCGCAGTCTCTGCCCGCGAAGGGGCTTCCTAGTGTGTGGAGACCTTTCCTCCTTCACAGCTCCCTCCCACTGGTGCAGGTCCCGTCGCTATTCTTTTGTCTCTGTTTATTCTTTTTTGTTTTGCCCTACCCAGGTACATGGGGGGGTTTCTTGCCCTTTGGGAGGTCTGAGGTCTTCTGCCAGCGTTCAGTGGGTGTTCTGTAGGAGTTGTTCCACGTGTAGATGTATTTCTGGTGTATCTGTGGAGAGGAAGGTGATCTCCATGTCTTCCTCTTCCGCCATTTTCCCGGAAGCCTCTGATCTATATTTTTAACAAATGAACTTAGAGCTTGAGTCAGCACGTTTCAGTGGCAGAAACACAGTGCTGGAGACAGAGCCTGTATTCAGATGTGTATCTACTAACAGAAATCGGGCAAATTAGTTAATGTCTTTAAGCTTCAACCTTATTTTTAGAATGAACATATTGGACTAGATAAATTCCAAGCTCCCTCTGGATCCCAATCTCATTTGATTTTTATATGACTATCCATATGCTTTATTTACTCTTTGGAACAAAATTCTATCAAAGGGTAGGAAAAAAATTCACAATTATTCTTCTGAAGGCTGTGTCTACATATTACAAGCAGAACTGGAATTTTCATTAATTATCCAGTTAGTTTAATTACTTTAGGCATTTAAGTCCAAACTCAATTTTTCATATCCTCATTTACCTACATTAATGGGTCTATATTGATTAAATTAAATGTTTAATCTGCACTTTGCTATGTTGATTTAGCCCTGTGAACTGAAAGGGAGATAATGAGACAGTATATAATAATCTAAACTACTAGAGTTTCTCAGGGGAAATACGTGTTTTCTTTACACTAGATAAGTTCCAATGCATTAATCATACTCTAAATGAACAAGGAAATATTTGAAATACACGGTCAAAATTTTAGGACCAGTTATTGGTTTTATTAATTCATTAAAAAATATTTACTGAATGCCTACTACATGCCAAGGGCATTGTGTTTAAGGAGACAGTGGAGAACAGCGGACCCAGGTCTTTGCAGAGTGGCCAGCCAGCCTAGCTGGGAGAATTAGCATCGACAGCATTAGAACTAAATGGGGTGGTGTGAGATCCTATGGGGCTTTATAATAATGAGGCCTTAATTTTTCCAGGAAATTTAAGATGCATGTTAAAAAGGTATATTTTATCCACTACTTCTAGATGCCTCTAAAACAAAGATTCTCCAGCTATTTTAGTCTGTCTTCTTGCTAGAACTAAAAATGAGAGCTTTACTAAAATACAGGACTGAAAGACTTTGGGGCTATGATCAGTTGCCATGTGTGTTACAAGTAATGGCTTACTTTTTTTTAACAACAAAGGCAATTCAAAGTCACTCTGCAATAATGCTATTCTCACTCAAGTTTATTCTGATGTTTTGGTGAATGGGAGAAATTGTCTATACCTGGTGCATCAGGACTTTTATAGGCTTGTGAGAGGGAATTGTTAATGCTGTCTGTCCTAAACATTAAGGTTGAAGAAACCAAAGCCCTTACCTTCACTTTGGAGTAACTTTTGTAATATTTGATTTTCCTCTGATTTGGTGTCATATGATTCTTGGGTTCTTGTGTGTTCCAGAAAAGAGGGCAATTTTTGTCTTCTTGCAAAAAAATCTACAGATTTTAAAGCTGCACCTGGCATCTTTGGCTCTAGGATTCAGATCCCACAACTCTAATCGAGACCCTAATAAACACCCACCCCTGCCCGAGTTATGTGATTCCCACAACATGATTTTAAATGTAAAGAAATGGAAGCTGATAAGCAATAGTTCGAAAAGATATATGCACCCTCATGTTCATTGCAGCACTATTTACAATACCCAAGACATGGAAATAATCTAAATGTCCATTGATGGGTGAATGAATGAATGGATAAAGAAGATGTGGTGTATATATGCAATGAAATATTATTCAGCCATAAAAAGAATGAAATATTCCCATTGTAGCAACATGGATGGACCTTGAGGGCATTATGCTAAGTGAGATAAGTTAGACAGAAAAAGACAAATAGTGTATGTTCTCACTTACATGTGAGATCTAAAAACAACAACAAAACTAGCTCTCACCAGAGAACAGACTGGTGATTGCCAGAGAAGAGGGTAGGGGGTGGGGACAAAAATGGGTGAAGGGGGTCACAAACTTTGAGTTATAAAATAGTAATCATGAGGATGTAATATACAGCATGGTAACTGTAGTTAATAATACTGTATTGCTTATTTTAAAGTTGCTAAGAAAGTTGATCTTAAAAGTTCTCATCACAAGAAAAAAAATGTAATATGCATGGTGATGGGTGTTAACCAGACTTATCCTGGTGATCATTTTGCAATATACACAGATATTGAATCATTATGTTGTATACCTGAAACTAATACAAAGTTAAATGTCCATTATACATAAAAAAAAGGAAAAGAGGGCTTCCCTGGTGGCGCAGCGGTTGAGAGTCTGCCTGCTGATGCAGGGGACACGGGTTTGTGCCCCGGTCCGGGAAGATCCCACATGCCGTGGAGCGGCTGGGCCCGTGAGCCATGGCTGCTGAGCCTGCGTGTCCGGAAATGGACGCTGTGAGAGGCTGAGTGACATAAAGCTAACAACATTGGAAAAATAAAGACAAAGCAAAACAAAAGAGTACATAATCCTCCAAATGAGAATGTCCTTGTTTTAGAGTATTCTTTTTTATCTTCATTAAAGCATTTGTAACTTTTTTCTTCAGTGTAATCATGGTAATATATATATAATTTTTCTGTTTCTTTTTTTGCCTGGCATTGCAGAATATACATTTTTCCACATTGCTAAGGATTATATTTACATTTGTTGTCCTGTATAATAGTCCGTCAGAAGATACGTCATAGCTTAATCATTGTGTGCATGTGTGTAGAAATATAATTTTCTGTTTTATGTCTTTCTATTGTTTACTATTAAGAAAAATGATTTCAGGAATATCTTTGAGTTTGTTATTCCCATATATTTGCATTCTTTTATTACAATAGAGCCCAGAAACTGAAATTCAGTTGATCAGTGGATAGGAATATTTGATGGCTCTTGGTAGGCATCGTCAAACTGCTTTTCACAAAAACCTTCAACAGTTTACAGTATCATTAGTGCCTATTTTTCTACAATGCATCATTATTATGGGTTAAACTTGTTTTTCCTTCTTTTGCTAGTTTGCTGAGTGAAAATTTTTGTCTCCGTTTGATTTTAATTTTCATTTCTTCACTAAAAAAGATATTTGTGTATGGTTTCTTGTCTATCTGTTAGTATTTAAATTTTTTCTTCAGGTTTCCCTTAAGTTTTCATATTTTTTGGCAAAAAATATCTCCTACTGTATTATTTGCCTTTAATGTTTGCAGATAACAGCTTAATTTTTCTCTAATCTCTTTTCTTTTACGAGTTTTCAGACTTACAAAGTCACCTCTGTCCCCTCGAGAGTGTTGATAGATATTTAGCTCTAATTTCTATTAGTTGTACATTGTTTCATTTTGAGTATTTTAATTTTTAATCAATATAAATTAGCTTTAGTGTTTAATGTGAGATATTTGCCTAAGCTGATTCTCTCCCCAGTTGATAAATAATAATTCCAGCCTTCATTACTATATGCTTTCTTCACTCTGATTTGGTCACGCTTTCTTTGTCGCATAAAAGTTTTTATCAGCGCCAATGTCTGTGTCTTGTTTAAGGTGTCTATTTTCCTTCTTTGCTCAGGTTTCATCCTGTTACATTCTTTGCCCATCACTGACCTTGACGAATATTCATTGAATGATGGTTATCATTCTTCCTATGATGTCTGCTGATAAGCTAATTGGCACTCGGATCTTCTGACATCAAGTCTAGATGTCTGTCTTTTACATTTTGTTCCTTTGCTCATTTCAATGCAATTTTGTTCATATGTCTCCTAAATATGTTTGATCTCAGATGCATCATGTGAGGACTTCTGAAAACCCAGCATCATTCTTTTGATACAGCACTTTTTCCAAGAAAAGCTCCATGTCTGCCTATTTGTGAGTCACTTAACATTCGATCAATTAGCAACAAGACACTGACTCAGAAACAAAGAAAAAGTTTTAACAAAATGGCATGAACAGATGACAAATCTGGGAAAGAAAGCCTCCTTTTTTCTATTTAGCCTATTGACCCTTTTTTCTGGGCTGGAATAGGGATGATTTCAAAGATGCTCTTATGCTATTGCATGAAATTATTCTGTGCTCTTTATGGATGAATACAAGCTAGCCATTCAGTGAAGAAACTCTGCCACTGTCTTAAACCCAAAAGAACAATTCAAGGATAACTGACTTGATATCCTGTATTATATCCTAAGCATAAAATATTTGCAGTCCTAGTCTGAAGTATACACTTGAAAAGTAAAGCAGAAAAGGCATGTGAATATAAACTCAGTTATTAATACTACTCGTATCATTAAACACAGTCTATTTGAAAACACTCCCAGGATATAAGTGGTGATTTATTTGTTTCGGGAGGTATGTATGGAAATTTCTCCTCCTTCTCACTAAACAATCTCATCTGAGTTCTTCATGTTCAGTAAATTCTAAGCACTAGGGAATACATTTTCCTTCCTATAACTCAACGTGGTTTGCATTAGTCCTTAATAAATATATTATGATATGCTATATACCTCCATTTGTAGTTTCAGAAATCATTGTGTAGCTTCCTGCCAACCACCTCCAAAATGAACAAATAGGCTCTTGCACTCAAGGTGAGTAACTGTGTATCTTTTAAAATTGAATTATTAGCCTTTTAAAAAGTTAATCATCCTCACTTGTGCACCAACCTCGACAGAGTACTGACCTCCTCTAAGCGTTTTTGAAGGTTGTTCAAAGTGGTGGTGACATTTTCAAGTCGTCTTTCAAAGGCATTCATTTTTGAACCAACAGGATTCTGTAGCTGCTAAAAAGAAGCATCACAAAGACAGTATACCAGGCAAAAACAGTGAGATTATTAGTTGGATTGCAGGTAAAATTACTTGAAGCTGTTTGATTCTTGAGTTTCTCCATAAAGGCTTAATGTTTTTCAGTAAGGTGCCAGTGGTATTTTAGCGGTAAAATACTGATGTCCAATGGAGAGACAAATAAAACCTTGTTCATCTCCTTTGAAGAGATAGGAAAGAGTTGCTTATTCTAAGAAATTGTCCACATTGAAGAATTCATTCAATTTTAACTCATATAAATTCATATCTCTGTATTGTCCATCTAAAACAAATTATCAACATAGTTGTATAAATACGTTAAAAGTTTTCTGTTGTAATCTCTTTTTGTTGTGGTTGATTATTGGAAACTAGCTGCAGGCAAATACTTGTTTCTTAGGTCATCAGACTCTCACCACTAAGTAAATGTCTATCATTTGCTTACAAATAATTATATTTGTGACATTAAAATAAGCCTATAAAAGATATGTTTTTCATCCTAAAGAGAGCGAGTTATTGTGGGCTTTTCCCCTCATAATTTGGTGCGGTTGGGCTGAGTCAATGCTTGGCTGATTTTCTAATATTAAATAATTAGATGTGCTTTAACAATTAAAAAACATGAACGAGCCATTAGTGCTGGTGTGTTAATCATAGTCCGTGTAAATGAGTCCTTCTAAAATACCACTGTTGTCAGTGGATATCAGAACCTTAGGCCTGTAGCATTCTTGTCAGCAGAAAGCAATGTGGATGCTGCCCGACAGGAATGAATGGATTCTTATTCACAACTCAGATAAATTCAGTAGCCTAGACTGAGAGCTCAAGAGCCACACTGAAAAAAAATTGAAAAGGGAACCATGATGGACATAATGTGGAAATTCAAATTAACAGCATTTTTTTCATTCATTTATTCAGTGATTCCATTCAACATGTACTTATAGAATGGCTACTATGCGCTAGGCACTTTGCAAAAGTATTTTTCTTTCATTTTGAGAAAAATAAAAGATATCAATGCTCTATTATTTGAGATAGGATCAGATGAAGGGGGTTGGGTGTTTTTTTTCTTTACACTTTTTTTCCTTTGAGGTATAGTTGATAATGGGCAGTTTTTAGCATAATTTTAATTAGCACATTTCCCCCAGAATGTTGGGTCTCTCTGTAGACAAATTTGAATTGAGCAAGATGGGTGGAACAGAGAAAATGCTAAGAGGAACAGAGTCTTTTCAGGTTGTATTTGAGGGTTGCTGCTACTTGAAGACCACTGAAAGCTCTCTTGGTGTTTGAGGGAGAGCTTCTCCTTTCCTCACCATAGAGGATAAATAACCTACATTTATTTTATCTGTACAATGTCCCAGGAAACTAGAAATTTCTGGTTTAGTATCTGCTCTTGCTAAAGGTTAGGCAATGGAAAGATTTCTAACTATATTAGTGAGATAATGAGAAAGATCGGAAGTGGTCACTCAGAATCTGATTAAACGTAAAAATGCATAAGTTTACTTTACACCTTAGTTACAAGTGATTCTGTTGGGGGAACCAATGCTGGTGGATATATCCAGGAAGGAGGATAGATAGATAAGCAGACATATCACCTATATATGAACTTGGTAAGTAAGCTGTTGAAGCTCAGATACAAATTCACACAGGAGAGACCTAATTTTCTCAGTATAACATACCAATCCCAACTGCCAGATTCTTGGCTACTCTGTGATTGGGCCATGTATAGTAATTGAGCTGAAATGATAAAGTCTGGCTAAATAGTGTATTGGGAGTGGGGAAGTTGGTTCTTTTATGACTGTATAAAGATTTTTCATGTTTTGCTTTAAAAAAAATTATTGGAGTATAGTTGATTTACAATGTTGTGTTAGTTTCAGGTGTACAGTAAAGTGAATCAGTTATACATATACATATATCCACTCTTTTTTTAGATGTTTTCCCCATATAGGTTATTACAGAGTATTGAGTAGAGTTCCCTGTGTTATACAGTAGGTCCTTTTGTCACTATTTTCCTATTTGATATAACTCTGAACATGGTCCATCCTATTTTTTAAAAGGCAGCTCTTTATTTCACCCAAACGATGAACAAACTATGAAATTAAGATTTCAATAGCAAATGTGGCTACTTTCTTGCTTAAGACAAGTACAAATAACTCAGGCCAATATTCCATAGGAAATGTAAGCTGCATTTAGGCACTGCTATTCCAGGACTAACCACTGTTAACACTTTGTACCACTTTGTTGCCAAAAATTTCCATGGGAAACTAAAACTGGATTTCACTGAAGTTTTCTCAGTCTTTAAATTTGTGGACAGAGATTATTAAGGATTACACTGCACTAATTAACATCAACTAGTTAACATATAAAGATTTATGTAGTAATACTACCAAGAGAATCAAGTCACTAGGAATGGGTTATTGATGCATTAGATAATGCCATCAAGAGGAAGGAAACAGAGATGTGTTCTGGTCACGCTTCCTCGCCCCCCCCCCCCCATTTTAACATACTCCATAAATATTTTATATCTCTAGATGAATAGTCCCCTGCTACAGACAATTGAATGATAAGCATTCTCTTGTATGAAATTGAATTAGTTTTATTACCAGGATCTAATAGTGGCCTCAACAGAAACTAGCTCCAACTATCTATTTCTTGGCAGAAGAAAGAATTACATATAAAATATTCTAAAGTGAAAGTTAACATAGGGAAAACGTTTGGCTTATTTACAGTTCATTGCAAATTAATATATAGGGGCTCATCCGGTGTTCTGCATGGTTTATTGGGCATCTTCATATAGTTTAAGGGGCAATGGGTAGAACCCTATAAACATGTTCCCAGCTAAAATTATTCAGGCATGCACTACAGCTTGGAGTTGTGAAGGCTAGCTTGCCCAGTTGTCGCTGTATAACACCCAGAATTGCTGTCTGATGACCATCTTAGTCTTACCTGCGGTTATTACCTGGCTCACCTGGGAGCAGAGGTGATCAGCCCTAGTCAGGTACATGCCCTTTTAAAATTTTTACAAGAAGATGTCATCCCGCTCCCAGCGCACCTGCCTATTGAAGCAGACAGCACTGCACTGACCTCCCACAGTGAAAGCGACTGTACTCAGGGTCCTTTCCAGGAGTATAATCTTGACCTGTCTTTCAATAGCTCTCAAAAGCTTGGTTAAGATAAGCCATAGTCGTAAAGGACTGCATGGAGATGATATTATCCATCCATTCATCTAGATATGTATTTTTCAAACATTTTTTAGTAGCAGGATACTTTTATCAAGTGGGATTTTATGTGCAGCCTGATAATAAAGTGGATTAAAAGAGGAGTCTACCCAAAGGGAGTCTCTTTTGAATGAGATGGGACCCATGATGCCTTCCATGGCATCCACAGCTCTGCAATGAACAGTTTGCTGCTCTAAATCCGGGGTTGTAAGCCCAAATGTCTTTAGAGGTCTGCTCGGGTGAAGGTGTATGAATCTGTGTCTAAGAAACTTTGGGAGTAGTGAGGGATACATATAAGAAACAAAGATCATATTTGAGTGAAAGCCTTTGGGGAGGTATGTATCTTCTTGTTATAGTATATGCGTACGTGTGTGTGTGTGTGTGTGTGTGTGTGTGTGTGTGTGTGTGTGTATACACCTTGGGGGATAACTGACAAAACTATATAATGTAGGAACATTATTTAATCTCTCCCATTTTTAAAATGGAAATATTATTACGTAGCAAACAAGTTTGTTGTATAATTAATTGATATCATGCATATGAAATACCTATTAGAGTGCTTGGCACAAAATAAGCATTCCATAACTATTTTGTAGTAACACTTATTTTATAACTGGAAGAATACATGCCAATATGAGAGCTAATGAGGATCACCAATTATGTTTTAGGAATTGATAGCTTTATTTTTTACCTTATAATTCCATTTTTTATTCACTGATCTCTTGTGAAATAAATTACATACATCATTACATTTCATCTCTAACCACCTCCAATGTGCATCTTTACAAAAATAAGAGCACACATACACCTACAATAGCATTAACACATCTGAAAATAAAAATTTCTAAATGCAATCCACTCCCCAGTCCACTGTCAAACTTTGCCATTTGTCCCCAAAAAGCCTTTCACAGTGTTTGTCCAATAAGCAACTTTAAATGGAAAAACGCCATTTTTTGGAGTTGCTTTCTATATAGTCTAAACATCACTTGGCCATTTTAAGCAATTAATTTCATACAAGTTGGCTAATAGAACAGGACAAATGTTAGGCAAACGGAAAGGGCAAGGAAGAGACCTGGCTAGAACAGTCTGTTAATGTGAGTTGACAGTCAGAGCATGCTGTTCATTGCAATTGGTATTTTAGCAGTTGGAATCCAATGTCACAGGATCAGGAGTCATACTTTTAGAATTGATTTCAGCAAGTAATATAACAATGAACAATAATACGAACCTGAGAATTGACATCAAAGAACAAAGAATTCACGACTGTTTCCATAGAAAGAAACTGGTCTGATAATTTATGCATGTAACGGTGCAGCTGGGTGATTTTGTCTTTCATCTCAGGAAGTTCCAGTGTAGTAGACATATTCAGTTTGTGAACACATTCAAATAGAGAGGAGACATCCTATGAGGTGAAAAACAGAGGAGCATAGAAAGCAAAGAAGTTACTTTTTTAAAAGTTTCTAATATTTTCTGTGTAATTGACTGAATTACAATCTAACTGAAAAGACTCAGTACCAGGAAGATACATTGATGCAAAGGAATAAAATTTTAGTAAAATCAATGCAGTTTAAAATTTAGATCTTCTATTAGAAAATGATAAGGCAAAGTGATATTTTTTGATTTTCAAATGTGAGTGCTGTTTGCTTTGAGTTTTGAGCTGTTGACACTTATTTTGAGCTATTTCCACCACTTGTGGTTTTTAACTTTGTGAGAGACTGACAGCAATCAGAGAAAAGATAAACAAGAATAAAACTGAGTATTGGTTGTCTAATTTACTTTAGCCTGAGGTTTTCCAAGCTAGCCATTAATTGGAGTGAATTCCCAAAGATTTCAGATCTTTGAAGGTAAGACTAAAATTGTTAGTCATCTCTTCCCCTCTCCTAATTCCCCATCACACACACACACACACACACACACACACACACACACACTCACACAGTCCTTGTTAGAAATAATTTGACAACTTCAAGAATCATCAGTATGATTTACTCTATCATAGGAAGCAATTGACTTATTATGGGTGTGGGGACCTGAAATCAAGTCAGATGTTTTAACCGTTCCCTCTTAGTGTCCTTCCTTGTTTCCTCTGCTCCATGTTTTCTCACTCTAAATGTTCTTTCTGAGTGATCGCATTCATTATGTTTCAAGTATGTCAGGTTTTCTTATTCAAAGATATGATTAATTCGAGAAATAATGGAGCATCTATTATATATCAGGCACTTCTATAGGCACTAAAGATCCAATGGTAAACAAGACAGACAAGCATATCTATCCTCATGGGTCTTGCATTACAGAGCAGGGAGAGAGAAAATAACCAAAATAACCAAAATCAACAAGTGAGAAATATAATATGCAATGGAGAAAAATAAAGTCAAGAAGGAAGAAAGGGAGTTCTGGTGAAGTGGGAGTGGGGAGAGGAGTCACAGGTATAAATAGGGTAGATGGGGAAGGGTTTGACTATGCTGGATGCCTTGTTTGGGGACACTATTTACTAGAGCAAGGGGGAGAATTATATGTATATGTACTTTTTTTTAAGAGCAGTTTTAGATTTACAACAAAATTGAGAGAAAGGCACAGAAATTTCCCACACACCTACCCATCCAGTACATCCATAGCATCCCCCGTTATCAACATCACTCACCAGGATGACACTTCTTTTTTTTTTTACCAAGTATGAACCTACATTGACACATCACTATTACCTAAAGTCCATAGTTGGGGTTGAGTTTTGGTGTTGTACACTCTATGGGTTTGAAAAACTATATAATAACCTGTGTCTACCACTACAATGTCATACATAGTTTCACTTCCCTAAAAAGTCTCCATGCTTTGCCTATTCATCCCTCCCCAAAACTCCTGGCAACCACTGATCTTTCTACTGACTCCACAGTTTTACCTGTTCCAGAATGTCATACAGTTGGAATCATACTGTATGTAGCCTTTTGGGATTGATTTCTTTCACTTGGTAACATACACTTAAGCTTCCTCCTTGTCTTTTCGTGGGTTGATAGTTCATTTATTTTTAGCAGTGAATAATATTCAATTATCTGGATGTACTACGGTTTATCCAGTCACATACTGGAGGACATCTTGATAGCTTCCAAGTTTTGGTAATTATGAACAAAGCTGCTATAAACATCTGTGTGCAGATTTTTGTATGGACATAAAATTTCAACTCCTTTGGGTAAATACCAAGGAGTATAATTGCTGGATCACATGGTAAGAGTACGTTTAGTTTTGTAAGAAACCACAAAACTATCTTCCAAAGTAGCTCTACCACTTTGCATTCCCAGCAGCAATACATAAGGGTTCCTGCTGCTTCACATCCTTGACAGTGTTTGGTGTTGTCAGCGTTCCAGATGTTGGCCATTCCAATAGGTGTGTAGTGGTATCTCATTGTTTTTTTTTTTTTTTGCTGTATGCAGGCCTCTCACTGTTGTGGCCTCTCCCGTTGCGGAGCACAGGCTCCGGACGCGCAGGCTCAGCGGCCATGGCTCACGGGCCCAGCCGCTCCGCGGCATGTGGGATCTTCCCGGATCGGGGCACGAACCCGTGTCCTCTGCATCGGCAGGCGGACTCTCAACCACTGCGCCACCTGGGAAGCCCGTATCTCATTGTTTTAATTTGCATTTCCTCGATGACATATAATATGGAACATTTTATGCTTATTTGTGTGTTTGCTTATATGTTTATTTTCCATCCGTATGTCTTCTTTGGTGAGATGCCTATTAAGGTCTTTGGCCCATTTTTAATCAAATTTTTTGCTTTCTCATTGTTAAGTTTGAAGAGTTATTTGTATATTTTGGATAATCTTTTATCAAATGAATCTTTTGCAAATATTTTCTCTCAGTTCGTCTTGTCTTCTTATTCTCTTGATATTGTCTTTTGAAGAGTAGAATTTATTAATTTTAATAAAATCCAGCCTATCAATTATCTTTTTCATAAATCATGTCTTTGGTGTAGTATTTAAAAAGTCATCACCATACCCAGGATCATTCATCTAAGCTTTATTTTATGTTATCTTCTAGGGGTTTTACAGTTTCGAGTTTTACATTTAGGTCTATGATCTATTTTGAATTAATTTTTTTGAGGGACGTAGTCTGTGTCTAAATTAACTTTTCACATGTGGATATCCAGTTTTTCCAGCACCATTTGTTAAAGAGTCTGTCTTTGCTCCAATGTACTGCCTTTGCACTTTTGTTCAAAGATCAGCTGACTATATTTATGAAGATCTATTTCTGGGCTCTCTATTATGTTCTATTGATCTATTTATCCATTCTTTCACCAACTTTAACCACACTGTCATGATTACTGCAGCTTTATAGTAAGTTTTGAAATCGGGTAGCATCAGTCCTCCAACTTTTTTCTTCTCTTTCAATATTGTGTTGCTAATCCTGGATGGTTTATAATGTTTTCTACAGAGGCTCAAATGGGCTAGACTTGGTTTTGACTTTCATCAGCTAGGATGAGAAGCCAGCTGATGGCGGCTGAGTTGAAGCCAGTTAGGAAGTTACTGCCATATTTAAGCAAGCTCTGAGCAAGGATACTGCAGTAGGTGTAAGGGGGACATGGTCAGGTTCTGAAAATATTTTGAATGTAGAACCAACAGAATATGGATATTAGGGAAAGGAAAATTTCAAATTGTCATCTGAAGTCTTTGACCTGAGAAAATATGCGAGTGGAGTTACTATTGAAAAGTGAGATGTAAAGAGTTCCAAAGGAGCAAGCTGTGTGTGTGTGTGTGTGTGTGTGTGTGTGTGTGTGTGAGAGAGAGAGAGAGAGAGAGAGAGAGAGAGAGAGGAAGAGTCAAGTGGGACATTTTGTTTGCAATGCCTATTAAACGTACAAATGGTGATGCTGCGTAGAAAGTCTTGAATATAACAGGCTGAGGTTCAGGGGTGAGTTCATGAGTAAAGATATCAATTTAAGAATTGTCAGCAGAGTATCTCGAGCCATGAGATTGAATGAGATCACTAAGTGAGTGCAGATAGAGAAGAGGTCCAATGGGTGAGCTCTGAGACACTTCACTCTTTAAAGATTGGAAATGTGCTGTGCAAACAACAAAGGACATGAAGAAGGAAACATCACTGAGATAAGAGGAAAACCAGGAAATGATGGTGACCTAGGAAGCAAGTGAAAAAATATTTTGAGAAAGAATACATGATATACAGGATCAAATGCTATTGATGGGTCAAGTAAAGTGATGGCTGATATTTACCTTTGGGTTTTGGACTACAGGGTAGTTGGCAGCTTAACTAAAGCTGTTCTTTTGTAGTGTGTGAGGAAAAACCTACCTGGAGTGGGTTCAAGAGGGCATGAGAGGTGTGGAGACAATGAGTGTAGACAACTCTTTTGAGAAGTTTAGCTAAAAGAAGAAAACGGGACAGCTGTGGAGAGGGTTGGGAGAAACAAGGGAATATATTCAATTTTTAAGGTAGGAGAAATAACAGCATGTTCATATATAGATGAAATAGTCCAGTAGAGAGGGAAAATTGAAGCTTGAGAGATACAGGAGAAATTTTGGATTGAGTAGATAAGAGGAGACAAGACTTAGTACACAAGTGAAAGGTTTGACTTTAGCTAAAATCACAAGCACATCAGCCACAATAATAGAAGAGAAATCATAGGGCATAGATGCGGGAAGGTGGGGAGATAGAATGGTGCAAGTATGCAGATGTAAACTTCAGATTGTTTCTTTTCATTAAATGAAATAAGGTCATTGACCCAAAGTAATGGCGGAATTGGTGCGAGGTTTTGAGGAAAGAAATACGTATAGCCTAGTTATCAGGAGAGTGGCTTAGTAAATGGACTACAGGACTATAGTATTTTAGCAGGGCAGTATTATGGAGCCACCTGCTGGAAGACATGATGAATTTTAAAGTGGCTGTGATCTGCGTGTGCTCTCATCACAGCATTCTGTCATCGAAGTGCTGGTTTAGAGTGGGTAGAGAGAGCTAGTGTGTGGGTTTTGCTAAGTGAATATCACAAAGGAAGAGAGAGGGATGATTAAAATAATTGGCCAGTGATTTTAAGCTGGTAAATTGACTGAATAAAGTGAAGTGAGAGGCAGTGGAAATGTAATATGATCAAAGTATGACTGTTTTTTTCTGGGGTTAAAGGATTGCTGCCATTGGCATACATATTAGTTTCCTACTCCTGCTGTAGCAAATCACCACAGACTTAGCAGTTTAAAACAGTACAAATTTATTATGTTATACAATCTTGGATGTGACAGGTCCAAAATATGTCTCATGGGCTAAAATCAGGGTGATGGCAAGGTTGAACTTTTTTCTGAGGCTGCAGGAAAGAATCCACTTTTTGTTTGTCCATGTTCTGCCTATTATATTTCCAAGGTTATTTCCCAGATGAGTCCCCACTTTTCCACCTTCATAACTGCTGACCTATATAGTACATACCCTTTTTTCATTAGTTGCATGAGATATTAAAAAATTTTTCTAAAATGCCTTTATGTCTCTAATCTCACTTCCAATTAACTAATTTAGCTAGTGAAAAGAGGTATGGATTCTTTTTTTAAAAATTTTATTTATTTTATTTTTTGCTGTATTGGGTCTTTTTTTAAATTAAATTAAATTTTTTTTTTATACAGCAGGTTCTCATTAGTTATCCATTTTATACATATTAATGTATACATGTCAATCCCAATCTCCCAATTTGTCCCACCACCCCCCACCCCCGCCGTCACTTTCCCCCCTTGGTGTCCATACGTTTGTTCTCTACATCTGTGTCTCAATTTCTGCCCTGCAAACCGGTTCATCTGCGAAGTATGGATTCTTAAGTCAGATATTTCTCAGTTTGCATACTGACTTTGAAACTTACTGTTGGACAGGAGAAAAATAATTAAAGCTATAAGATTTTAAACTTTCCTCACCTGTCAAAATGGTACACAACAAAAATTACCCTCTTTATAAGATTATTGCTAGAATTAAATGAAATAGCACCTAGCTAATTTATGGTGTTAAATGATGTCCAATTAATGCTAGTTTCCTTCTTCCTCTTATATTTCTAGTCTTTCTATAATGCAGATTTCAATGTGTTATTCTACCATGAAAAACAAAATCTCAAATAGATTCTCCCTGACTATAGAATGGAAAACAATTCTCTACCATGGCGTACAAATTTCAATGATCTGGCTGTTTTGTACCTTTTCCTCTTCTACCCTCAGTCTCAGCTGGTGGGCTTAAGTTACAGTAACCCCATTGGCACTAAACCGCTTGGCTCAATTTCTAAGTAGTACAGTGTCCTGGAAATGGGCTAACACAGAAACTGACAATAGCTCACCAAAAATCTTTTGTGTTGTAGCAGAAACTTACCAGCTGCAATCATTACCTGTGCTGTCTCACTCCTTATATTCTTTATATGTTTCAGTCTTCTGCAACAAAATGGGGCCCTGCTTCTGAGTGCTGGGTAGCAGAATTTACATAGAAGTGATGCATGCCATTTCCAGGCTTGGCCCTTAAAGCCTTACATTATTCTCCATGCTCACTTTCTCTTTCTTTGTCTGCAGGCCAGATGTGGAGCCTATAAGTTACAGGAGTTTAGATCCATGACTGTTTACATGACCAGTGTCCCCCCCTCCAACCCACATTAGGTTGTGATGTCAATAAGAACGAAGCTTTTTGGGGCATGATAATCCATTGACTTTTATTGTTGATTCTAATAACTGTTGGCCTACTAGACTCACACAAAAATTGAGGGGAGCTTGCAGCTGTAATAAACCCTAAGCTGTGTGTCAGTGGTTCAGTGGTTGGGCAATGGGCTACAAAGCAGCAACTGTAACAGGATGACAGTTGAGATCCATCCTTTATCATGGCCAAATGTTTGGTAAAAATATAACTTTTGATAATGAGAAAGGCAGACCTCTAGGCTGCCAATACTGTCTCTGTGAAAAGAGGTTGGAAAACAGAACATCATTCATGTGTAGTGGTAGCTGTTGGATGATTTTGGCCGGGTATTGCAAGAGACAGAAAGGCTCAGAAAATAGTGGGCCTATTTGTTACCAGAAAAGAACAGGAGAATTTTGGAGGCCTTTCTAAGGTAGGAAGGCCAATTGATTCTGAACTTTTATGAGAGACATAAAAGATAAAGTTGAAAAGAAACTTTGAGCACTGAAATCCCAGTGAGACTTTTCAGGTGAAGTGAGTTACTGAGCCCCACAGACAAATCAGATTAGAGGTGTCTTCTAATTTGGCCTATTGTCCCACCTGGCATCAAGGTGGCCCATTAAGTTGAGAGATGAGGTTTAAGGATGAGCAAGCACAGAAACAGAGCGAGGTCTAGGACAGTACCTTGTGTGTGGTTACTGGCATGTGAAAGTCAAATAAATCAGAATCCTATTACATTTTTTTAAACATCTTTATTGGAGAATAATTGCTTTACAATGGTGTGTTAGTCTCTGCTTTATAACAAAGTGAATCAGTTATACATATAAATATGTTCCCATATCTTTTCCCTCTTGCGTCTCCCTCCCTCCCACCCTCCCTATCCCACCCCTCTAGGTGGTCACAAAGCACCGAGTTTACCTCCCTGTGCTATGCAGCTGCTTCCCACTACCTTTCTATTTTACATTTGGTAGTGTATATATGTCCATGCCACTCTCTCACTCTGTCACAGCCTACACTTCCCCCTCCCCATATCCTCAAGTCCATGCTCTAGTAGGTCTGTGTCTTTATTCTCATCTTACCCCTAGGTTCTTCATGACCTTTTTTTCCCTTAGATTCCATATATATGTGTTAGCATGTGGTATTTGTTTTCTCTTTCTGACTTACTTCATTTTGTATGACAGACTCTAGGTCCATCCACCTCACTACAAATAACTCAATTTCGTTTCTTTTTATGGCTGAGTAATATTCCATTGTATATATGTGCCACATCTTCTTTATCCATTCATCTGTTGATGGACACTTAGGTTGCTTCCATGTACTGGCTATTGTAAATAGAGCTGCAATGAACATTTCGGTACATGACTCATTTTGAATTATGGTTTTCTCAGGGTATAGGCCCAGTAGTGGAATTGCTGGGTCGTATGGTAGTTCTATTTGTAGTTTTTTAAGAAGCCTCCATACTGTTCTCCATAATGGCTGTATCAATTTACATTCCCACCAGCAGTGCAAGAGTGTTCCCTTTTCTCCACACCCTCTCCAGCATTTACTGTTTCTAGATTTTTTTCTTTTCTTTTCTTTTCTTTTTTTGCGGTACACGGGCCTCTCACTGTTGTGGCCTCTCCCATTGTGGAGCACAGGATCCGGATGCGCAGGCTCAGTGGCCATGGCTCACGGGCCCAGCTGCTCCGCAGCATGTGGGATCTTCCTGGACCGGGGCACGAACCCGCGTCCCCTGCATCGGCAGGCGGACTCCCAACCACTGCACCACCAGAGAAGCCCTGTTTCTAGATTTTTTGATGATGGCCATTCTGACCGGTGTGAGATGATATCTCATTGTAGTTTTGATTTTCATTTCTCTAATGATTAATGATGTTGAGCATTCTTTCATGTGTTTGTTAGCAATCTGTATATCTTCTTTAGAAAAATGTCTATTTAGGTCTTCTGCCCATTTTTGGATTGGGTTGTTTGTTTTCTTGATATTGAACTGCATGAGCTGCTTGTAAATTTTGGAGATTAATCCTTTGTCAGTTGCTTCATTTGCAAATATTTTCTCCCATTCTGAGGGTTGTCTTTTGGTCTTGTTTATGGTTTCCTTTGCTGTGCAAAAACTTTTAAGTTTGATTAGTCCCATTTGTTTATTTTTCCCATTTGTTTTTATTTCCATTTCTCTAGGAGGTGGGTCTAAAAGGATCTTGCTGTGATTAATGTCATAGAGTGTTCTGCCTATGGTTTCCTCCAAGAGTTTGATTGTTTCTGGCCTTACATTTAGATCTTTAATCCATTTTAAGCTTATTTTTGTGTACGGTGTTAAGGAGTGTTCTAGTCTCATACTTTTACATATACCTGTCTAGTTTTCCCAGCACCACTTATTGAAGAGGCTGTCTTTTCTCCACTGTACATTCTTGCCTCGTTTATCAAAGATAAGGTGACTGTATGTGCGTGGGTTTATCTCTGGGCTTTCTATCCTGTTCCATTGATCTATCTTTCTGTTTTTGTGCCAGTACCATACTGTCTTGATTACTGTAGCTTTGTAGTATAGTCTGAAGTCAGGGAGCCTGATTCCTCCAGCTCCATTTTTCGTTCTCAAGATTGCTTTGGCTATTCGGGGTCTTTTGTGTTTCCATACAAATTGTGAAATTTTTTGTTCTAGTTCTGTGAAAAATGCCAGTGGTAGTTTGATAGGGATTGCATTGAATCTATAGATTGCTTTGGGTAGTAGAGTCATTTTCACAATGTTGATTCTTCCAATCCAAGAACATGGTATATCTCTCCATCTGTTTGTATCATCTTTAATTTCTTTCATCAGTGTCTTATAATTTTCTGCATACAGGTCTTTTGTCTCCTTAGGTAGGTTTATTCCTAGATATTTTATTCTTTTTGTTGCAATGGTAAATGGGAGTGTTTTCTTAATTTACTTTTCAGAATTTTCATCATTAGTGTATAAGAATGCCAGAGATTTCTGTGCATTGATTTTGTATCCTGCTACTTTGCCAAATTCATTGATTAGCTCTAGTGGTTTTCTGGTAGCATCTTTAGGACTCTCTATGTATAGTATCATGTCATCTGCAAACAGTGACAACGTTACTTCTTCATTTCCGAGGATTCCTTTTATTTCTTTTTCTTCCCTGACTGCTGTGGCTACAACTTCCAAAACTATGTTGAATAAGAGTGGTGAGAGTGAGCAACCTTGTCTTGTTCCTGATCTTAGTGGAAATGGTTTCAGTTTTTCACCATTGAGGATGATGTTGGCTATGGGTTTGTCATATGGCCTTTATTATGTTGAGGAAAGTTCCCTCTATGCCTACTTTCTGGAGGGTTTTTATCATAAATGGGTGTTGAATTGTGTTGAAAGCTTTCTCTGCATCTATTGAGATGATCATATGTTTTTTTCTCCTTCAATTTGTTAATATGGTGTATCACGTTGATTGATTTGCGAATACTGAAGAATCCTTGCATTCCTGGAATAAAGCTCACTTGATCATGGTGTATGATCCTTTTAATGTGCTGTTGGATTCTGTTTGCTAGTATTTTGTTGAGGATATTTGCATCTATGTTCATCGGTGATATTGGCCTGTAGTTTTCTTTCTGTGTGACATCTTTGTTTGGTTTTGGTATTAGGGTGATGGTGGCCTCGTAGAATGAGTTTGGGAGTGTTTCTCCCTCTGCTATATTTTGGAAGAGTTTGAGAAGGATAGGTGTTAGGTCTTCTCTAAATGTTTGATAGAATTTGCCTGTGAAGCCATGTGGTCCTGGGCTTTTCTTTGTTGGAAGATTTTTAATCACAGTTTCAATTTCAGTGCTTGTGATTGGTCTGTTCATATTTTCTATTTCTTCCTGAATCAGTCTTGGCAGGTTGTGCATTTCTAAGAATGTGTCCATTTCTTCCAGGTTGTCCATTTTATTGGCATATAGCTGTTTGTAGTAATCGCTCATGATGCTTTGTATTTCTGCAGTGTCAGTTGTTACTTCTCCTTTTTCATTTCTACTTCCATTGCTTTGAGTCTTCTCCCTTTTTTTCTTGATGAGTCTGGCTAAAACAACCAGCTTTTAGTTTTATTGATCTTTGCTATCATTTCCTTCATTTCTTTTTCATTTATTTCTGATCTGATCTTTATGATTTCTTTCCTTCTGCTATCTTTGGGTTTTTTTGGTTCTTCTTTCTCTAATTGCTTTGGGTGCAAGGTTAGGTTGTTTATTCGAGATGTTTCCTGTTTCTTAAGGTAGGATTGTATTGCTATAAACTTCCCTCTTAGAACTTCTTTTGCTCCATCCCATAGGTTTGGGTCGTGTGTCTCCATTGTCATTTGTTTCTAGGTATTTTTTGATTTCCTCTTTGATTTCTTCAGTGATCACTTCGTTATTAAGTAGTGTATTGTTTAGCCTCCATGTGTTTGTATTTTTTTACAGATCTTTTCCTGTCATTGATATCTAGTCTCATAGCATTGTGGTCGGAAAAGACACTTGGTACTCTTTCAATTTTCTTCAATTTACCAAGGCTTGATTTGTGAGCCAAGATATGATCTATCCTGGAGAATGTTCCATGAGCACTTGAGAAAAATGTGTATTCTATTGTTTTTGGATGGAATGTCCTATAAATATCAATTAAGTCCATCCTGTTTAATGTATCATTTATAGCTTGTGTTTCCTTATTTATTTTCATTTTGGATGATCTGTCCATTGGTTAACATAGGGTGTTAAAGTCCCTGACTTTAAATGTGTTATTACCAATTTACCCTTTTATGGCTGTTAGTATTTGCCTTATGTATTGAAGTGCTCCTATGTTAGGTGCATAAATATTTACAATTGTTATATCTTCTTCTTGGATTGAACCCTTGATCATTATGTAGTGTCCTTCTTTGTCTCTTGTAGTAGTCTTTATTTTAAAGTCTATTTTGCCTGATATGAGAATTGCTACTCCAGCTTTCTTTTGATTTCCATTTGCATGGAATATCTTTTTCCATCCCCTCACTTTCAATCTTTATGTGTCCCTAGGTCTGAAGTGGGTCTCTTGTAGATAGCATATATACCAGTCTTGTTTTTGTATCCATTCAGCCAGTCTGTGTCTTTTGGTGGGAGCATTTAATCAATTTACATTTAAGGTAATTATCGATATGTATGTTCCTATTCCCATTTTCTTAATTGTTTTGGGTTTGTTATTGTAGGTCTTTATTACTACATTTTTGAGTGACTTGTGTTGTCAGTGAAACAGGGACAATGAGAAAAAGCCTTTGAATGTTCAAATTATTAAACAAATTTTAGGCCACCAAGCTTTCTCCAAGAGGAAATGAGCAGTGAAAGCTGGGCACCCCCAAAGGATGGCATTCTTCCCAATGGAGAATGATGGAAAATGAAGAACCTTGTAAGAGGTTGAGTCTGGGGCCACGAAGAACAATGAAAAACTAAGAATGCCTGCCTGAAGGCAGAAGCAGGGTATAATTCAGGAACCTCTACCAAGTGCCAGGACAGGAACCTACATTTACCATGTTGACCTCACAGGATTTCAGAGTCACTGCAGTTAAATGACTGCTCTTGTTATTCCCTCTTTCAAATGGGCATATTTATTGTAGTTATTTTGTCCCTGCTCTATGTCTATAATCATATATATATATATAATCCAAATAAACTTGTTTTCTTAGTACATAAAGAATCACCAGGAATGGCATTTGCACTTGAGGACTGCACATCTCCTGGAGATTCTAGAGGCAGTGTCTGAATGAGACTTTGCCTGTCCCCTTTTGGGGAGGTGGCAAAAGTACTCTGTGTGGATAGCAAAGGCATGTTCAAAACACAAGGGTGTCAAAGACTGGCTGGTTGTTCACAAATATCGATTTTACTTGGCAAACAGCTAGACATTACTCCTCAGCCGTTTCATAGGTGGGGCTATATGATTCATTTCTGCTCATGGGATAGTGGGTGGAAGTGCTGCCCACCACTCTCAGCTGGTCCCTCACATGATTCTCTCTCCCTTTATCTTCTGGCTACTGCTGAGGATCAGGCAGAAGCCTTAAGGTCCCAGGATATGGCCAAACCACTACATGGACGTAAGCTTGAATGGCTGCCCGCAGCAGAGCTCCTTGATAACCCTCGTTACATGGCGATACAAGCAGGAAGCGAACATTTACTATGATAAGCCACTGAGATATCTTTTTTCATAGAAGCTAGCTGCCAAGCACATGTGAATTCCAGAAAGCAGAGCTAAAGTTCCTAGCTCCCCTTAGAGTTAATCGTGGCCATATGACTGACTGAGTTCTAGAAAATGGAATATGAATAGATGCAAAGTGTGCCATTTGTGTGCCAGCAGATATGACCGTCCAAGATCTCTCACCCTGTCTGTTGGGTGGATACAAAAAGTAATCATGCCTTAAGAGACAGCAGACCCTCTGAAGGAAGGAACCTGCGTTCCTGGATTACTGCATGGAGAAAAGCCACGTGCCAACCAGAAATACCCACTTTATGTGAGTGAGAGGTAAACTTTTGTTTTTGTTTGTATCCATCTCGTCTTTTTGTAATAGCACTTAGCATTTACCCTAAGTAGTAAATGGGCCTTTATATTTCCATTGCCTGCATTTTATTTAGTCAGTTTGCAATGCCTCTCCCTGACTTCTCCAGCTAAAAACTCCTGTCCAACTTTCAAACCCTGTCTCAAATCTCAGCTATTCTCTACATTTTTCTGAATTCCCTGAGCGTTTACTTATTCTCTTCTCTAGGAAAATCGAGAATTTTATATATCTCTATTATTGTCTTTATATTATTCAATTACAATTATTAATTTGCATGTCTTCCTTCCTTGACACTTAAATCATAGAAGGCAGGAGTTTCTGTTTCTGTTTCTACCATGCCTCACACAGAGTAGATGACCCATGGTTTCAGAATGAACAACATCATTTGTATTGAGATGTATTGTCATCTTATGTGGTCAAAGATACTGAAATGTTTTATGAGTATTGAATATCTATTGAAGAATTATCAAACCAAAAATAGTTTAAGGTAAACCTCATTAAAACAGATTCAGCTTTGGAACAAATAGAACAAATCATCTCTCTGTCTATGTCAGTTTCAGTACGTTGGAATCCTAATAATTCTATGACCCTGGTGGAAGAGAACAAAGGATGCTATAATGGAGATTCTTCTTCCTACTCATCTCAAGTTAAGAAAGGATCTTAATGATTCCTACACTAACCTATTAATTATTCACAGACCTGGTGATCTGAGTGCTCTATCTCTACTCTAACAGAGTTAGGTTTCAGGCCTCCTCAGGCATGTGCTGTGTCTGGGTTGCGCAAATGCCATCAGTTTAGACTTTTGCAGAGGTTTCTCACCACTTTCTTCAAGGTCTTTTATGACCAAATAGAAACTTTTATTCCAGGAAATGAATTCCAGCTGTGAGAGAAAGCCATTTTGGAGAAAGGTAATTATATTTGATTTCAGATATGATACAAACAAAAGAAAACAACCTATACACAAAACCCAATTTGCATTTGATTGGTTCATGTATGACTTATATGATTTCCAAGAGTCTTCTTAAAGTTTCACCTTAATAGTTAAAAAATTTGAATATGAATCAGATGTACTTGCAGTGACTGAATTCTCAACATTTTTATTTTTATTATAACACACTGTATGAATGTAGTGGAAGGGCCATAGATTTAAAAGAAATAGCTCATTGGCTCTGAATAGAAAATAGCTCAGAGAAAATGTTATCATCAGATCAATTCTGTTTATACTTCTGGATAATATGATGTGTATTGATCACCAAAAGGCAAACAAATGGACAAAATGCCATGAGCTTCACAAACAGGGCCTCAACTTACCGTTCTCATCTTTTTCTCTGCATGCTTTCTTAACACGTGGAATAAAGCTCTCATTAAGTGCTCTCTTCTAGATTACCTTTAAATGACAGCCCTAGATACTCCATGTATTTGTGAAGATGAACAAGCTAACAGATACCTGACACTGTTTACACCAAGTTGCCTATATCCTTTGTACCTATGATTAACTTCTTATAAGATATAACTATTGAATTTCACATGGTGTTTTGAAAGGTCACCATTTTAAGCAAAAATAAGCTTAAAGAGAGAGATTAGCTGAGTCATATACTTATTACAATAAACCAATAAAAAATGCATCTAGAATTACAATTTCTCAGCCTATACTATTGCCTGTTGTCCACGACTGAATATGTAGGGAATGTAAGCAACATGAAGGTGAAAAGTGTATAATACTCAGTACTAAAGCCATCTGCCACTAATGAATAAGAAGTCTTTACTTTGTCTCACCCCATTTTCTTCTTAAAAAATTACCAAACAGTTGGAA
>NW_006781888.1:487272-498440 GCF_000442215.2 Lipotes vexillifer | reverse complement strand
GGGAAAAGAAAGATGGCAATGGGGGAGCTTAAAGGTTTTCATTATTATTATTTTTGAAATGTGAAAGTGGCTTTAAAAACTGATAGGACAGGCATCACAGTAATGTTTACATTCAACATAAAAGCACACTGTTTCTGGCTCTAAAGATGTAGATGCACCAACTATCTAGGTTTTTAACTAATATCCGCTATAATTTATACCAATTAAAATGGAAAAGAGACTGCTTTTCTACTTGTAAGAGGAATAGCAAAGAATCATTTTGAATTCTCTGATGCAAGATAGGAATCCAGACAAGTAAATGGTGGTATGAAATTCCATAGCCAGAATTTCACATTCTCTTTTATGCCTTAATTATTTGTACTCAAGTTTTCAAAGTATTTAACTCATGATCTTTTCTATCACAGTAGTTCTAGGCTTCCCCTTCTCCAGTCTGTCCCTTGTCATTATGACAACAGGGACCACAAATTTAACAATTATTAAACTCACCATTTTATTTCCATCTGTCCCTCCCACCCCCAAAGACCTTGACCTATAACTTATCAATATTCTCCTAAGGTGGAGTACCTTTTGCTGGGGAACTCAAGCCATACCTCAGAGTCCTCCTTCCTGTCTTATTCATCTTCTTTTACCACAGCCAGTCAGTCCTAGAGTCTGCTCTATCTCTTAAACATTTCTCAAATAAATTCTCTCCTTCCCACTCTCACTGTCAAAGATTTTATTCAGCATCTTGTTCTCTCTTTTCCAGAGCCAGCCTGCTAACTGGACTTGATATGTCTAGCCTCTCTCTAATTTTACTTCTTTCCTTCCCTCAAACTTGTGTTTCTGAAACACGTTTCATCTTTTCACTATTCTGATTGAAAACTCTATTAAGTCCTTATCATATGCATCAGAGTTAAGATTTCTTAACTTGACTTACGAGGTCCTTCGTAAGGTGGCTCCACATTACCTTTCTTATACGACTCCCTACCATCACCTTATGTTCCAGCCACGCTGGATCACCACCATTCCCAGGTCATTCCACCCTCAGCCATGCACTGATAGTCCCCTTCCTAGAATGAGAGATTAGAGAGGCAGTATAGCTCAGTGATGAAGGCCATGGATTTTGGAGTCAACTTAAACAGGCCTTGAATCTCTGCTCTGCAACTTGCTGTCCATGAGGCCTGGTCAAGTGACTTAAAATTACTAAGCCCAACTTCCAGTATCACATCTCTAAAATGGGGATAATAACATTTACTTCTCAGGGCTGACATGAAGATTATATACACTTACTTATATTAAGTGCTTAGCACAATGACTGGAAAACAGCAAATGCTTAATAAATAATTGTTATTATTCCATTGCTGCTACTGCTGCTATTACCACTATTACTATTCTACTACTGCAGTTGTTTTTGCCTTTAGTTGCTAAGACAGTTTTTGAAATTCTCAGTGACAGACGCATCTTTTCCTGAGCTTGTGCTTGATTATTAGAAAAAACTGAAGACATTTTGACTGAATTCTTTTAAAATGAGTGATTAAATTTTATAATACTATTCTGGTCATTTGATTATAAAACAATGTTCTAATATTCCAGTTCAGGTGATTGACCTTGAAAACAATTTCAACAGATAGCTGTTGAAAAGTGTTTGGAGAAATGTCGGCATCATGAAGTACTTGTATGGTTAGATGATGATGTAATTAACTGTTCAATTGCTTTTCTGAATGAAAAAGCCATTATTAATAATTATGCTGGGCTTCCCTGGTGGCGCAGTGGTTGAGAGTCCGCCTGCAGATGCAGAGGACACGGGTTCGTTCCCCGGTCTGGGAAGATCCCACATGCCACGGAGCGGCTGGGCCCGTGCGTCCAGAGCCTGTGCGCCGCAACAGTGAGAGGCCCACGTACCGCAAAAAAAACAAAACACAAAAAAATAAAAATAAAAAAAAAATAATTATGCTGAGCCTGGAGGGATAAACAAGGATAGTCCCTGGCAAAGGGCACCCCGCCCTCCAAGTTATTTTAGCTATTTTCTCCTAAGTGAGCTGCAAAGGCTTGGGTTGCAGAAAATTAAACTTCAAGTGTCAAATATTCTATCAATGACATATAAACATCAAATAATATATTATTTAACATGAAAAACCTCCACCCAAATCAGTCACTGCCTTTTGGATAAAGCTAAATTTACCTTTGCTAGGTTTCATGATGTGAGTGACATATGTAAACAAGATCCACTAAAATGGTAATTGTCAGATATTTATTCATTGACGATTTAATTTTGATGAGGGAGAAATGTAGTTTCGATAATTTTCCAAATGTTGTAAAGACAAAGTAGCTCATGTGTAAGTTACAATATGCACAGCTGCCAATAAACTTCTTTGCGCTATTGAGACAATAGAGAAATTTCAGAATTTTCTTTAATATTTGCATGAAGACAAGAAGACACCTGTCAAGGTAAAGGTGAGATTGCATGTTCTTTGCAAGAAATAAAACGACAGATATGAAAATACTAAATAAGCACAGTATTGAAAAGTTGTCCTCTCTCCTGGGGAGATCCCAAAGAAGTATCCTCTTTTCTCTTTGACATCTATTTTTTACGTCTTTCACAACTTTTGCCAAGAAAGTTGACAAAAAGATTGTTTCTCCTGTTTGCTTAGCTGATAACAGTAGTCTGTACTTCAACAGGGAAACAAAATGCAAGCAAAGTGCTTTATCTGATAAAGGTACACATTCTGAGAATATTCGCCTGCTGAGAATCTCACTTGTATTTTAATAAGCGGGGCTGTAAATCTCCTATTTTCAAAATTATTACCCTCAGCTTTATTGCATGCTCATTAATTGCTTACTGTGTGTAGAATACTTTGCTAAGCACTGAGATTACAAAAGTTTGTAAGGCAAAGTTCCTTCTGGGAAGATATTGGGTGGTGACTTTAAATGCTGTGTTGTATGATCACACTCGCCCAGCCATTAAGAACAGCTTCACAGAAGAAAGACCCAGTCTGTGTGGCCAGAGTTAAAGAGACTCACTCAGTGTTTATGCATGTTTTTTTTTTTTTCTTGCTTTTCCAAGTCCTACTCCTTGGCTCCTTAGAAATTTCTAATTTCTAATCCAGGACCCTTTGGTTCTTGTCACTTTATGACTTTGTCCTCATACCTTTATCTAGAGTAGCCTCACAAATTACACAGTCTGAAAACTACTGGTTTTGGTCTTGATATGTCCCATTGCCCTTGGAATCCACTTAGAATCTACTTGGTGAGGGAGGTTGGCATTTCTAGAAATGCAACTTTACTTAGAGCCACAGAATATCATAACACAAAATAAACTTGTCAGAAATACCTGCAAATATACATAAAATCTGGATAAACATGAAAAATTCATTCAAAAACATTTATTGAGCATCTACGATGCATCTAGCATTAGTGAAAATGCTTTGGCTAGAGCAATCAAAAGAGGAATAACGTTCCTGTTCTCATGCTGCTTATATTCTATTGTATGCATGGAGAAGAGACAATGGATTGTATGTATCATATATATATATGGCAAGTAGTAATAAGTGTTCCGTAGAAAAATAAAGCAGAATAAGGAGGCTAGGGTATGATGGGTGGCACTATTTTTAACAGGAAAAACTCAAAATCACTCTGATAAGGTATTATTTGTGCAGAGTCATGAAGGAAATAAGGAGCTGAAGATAGATGAGGGAAGAGAATTCCAAATAGAGAAAATTCCAACTGCAAAGGCCCCAAGTTGAGTGTTCTTGGAGTTTTCAAAGAATACTAAGTGAGGTTACAGCTCAATGAATAATGAGAGTGTAAAGAAATAGGATGAGAGAGGTTGGCAGAAGCAAATTATGGACAGCCTTCTAGGCCATGTTGAGGATTTTGGACCTTATTGTGTGAGATGCAAAGACACTGAGAGTTTACAGCAGAAGAGCGACATGGTCTGATTTCCATTTTAAAGGGTTGTGCTGGTTGCTGTGTGGAGTACAGGCCATAAGAAAGACAAAGATGGAGACCAGGACACCAGTCTTGAAGCTACCAGAATACATCATGTGAGAGATGCTAAAGCTTGGATTGGGTGGAAATGGTAAATATGGTGAGAAGAATTTGAATCCTGGAGATATTTTAAAGGTAGAGTTCACAGGATTTGTAGATTTGCAGGTGTATGGGCTGTGGTTAGTAAGAGTAAAGATTAAGGTTGATTCTAAGTCTTTTGGCCTGAACAACTGGTAAAAATCAAGTTGTCATTTATTAAGATAAAGAAGACTACAGAAGCAGGAGGTGTGTGTGTGTGTTTGTGTGTGTGTGTGTGTGTGTGTGTGTGATCAAGAGTTTGGTTTCAGGCATGCTGAGTTTGAAATTCTAATTCAATAGCCAAGTCAAGAGTTTGAATGGGAGCAGTTCACATAAAAGTTCAGTGCTGGAGTATGTATTTGGAAGTCATCAGCATCTAGATGGTATTTAAATCCCTGAATGTAGATGAGATCACCTTGAAGTGAGTGAAGATGGAAAATTTAAGCTCTGAGCTTAGGAACATTCTAAGACCAAGAAGATGAGAAGATGAAGATGCAGCAGGAGTGAGATTGAGACATGGCCAGTGAAGTAGGCATAAGAAGCAAGAGAAAATGGTATTCCATGGCAGAGTGAAGAACATATTTCAAGAAGCAAGGAGGGATTGCCTGTATCAAAATGCTGCTTAGAGATCTAATAAGCTAAGGCCTATGGAATGGTCATTGGATATGGCAACTTGGAGGTCACAGCTGAGTGTGACAAAGGCATTCCAATTGGGTGGCCAGAAGAACAAAGGATCGACTGAGTGGATGCAGCAAGGACCTGGAGGACACTAAGGAATGGTTTCAAGCATGGACAATTGGCTCTGCACTCAGTAAGATTGGCTCATATTTACTGAGTGCAGAGGATATCTTGGTATTTCTCTAAGGACTTTCTAGCCATTAACCTTCTATGAGGAAGGTATGAATATTACACACACTTCTATTTTATTTTATTTTTTAAAAATTTATTTATTTATTTAATTTTTCTTTTCTTTTTGGCTGCGTCAGGTCTTAGTTGCAGCACACGTGATCTTCATTGCAGCACGTGGGTTGCAGTGCGCAGGCTTCTCTCTAGTTGTGGCGTGCAGGCTCCAGGGCGCGTGGGATTTGTAGTTTGCAGTACTTGGGCTCTCTAGTTGAGGCATGTGAGCTCAGTAGTTGTGACGCACAAGCTTAGTTGCTCCCTGGCATGTAGGATCTTAGTTCCCTGACCAGGGATCAAACCCATGTCCCCTGCATTGTAAGGCGCATTCTTTACCACTGGACCACCAGGGAAGACCCACAATTTTTTTAGACAGGAAAACTGAGCTAACAGAAAAGCTAAGTAACTTGAATAATAACACACAGTAAGTGGTACAGCCAGGATTTGTAACCCAAGGAGTCTGGTCCCAAGAATCTGGCTCTTAATCCTTATGTTATGAGAGAAGAACCACTACAACCAGTTTCATAATTTCCTAATGCTAAGACTGCAAAAATTAAATGTGCCATTTCATAGGATGACCTTTGATGATGATACAGTCTAGTTTAGATGAAGGCACTAGCAAGCAGTTCACGTCTTATGGCTTCCTGTCTTCTCTTTCTGGAAGTAAAATAGTAAAACACTTCCAACTTAGATTAATTAGGGAAGAAGACAAGAAAATGCACTGAAAATATTTATTGTATGATTACTACGTGCCAGGTACAGCAGCTACAGGACAAAGTCATTGTTCTCCTAAAGATTAGAGTCTACTAAAAACAAAGCCAATTAAAAGTTACAAAACAATATGATGTTTTGGTGAATCTTATAATAAGGCAGGCACAGGTGCAATGAAAACACCAACCAGGGGCCTCTGACTCAGAGCTTAGGGAAGCAAGCACTGTTTAAGTTGAGATTTGAGGACTACATGGACTATTAGATACACACTCAGGAAATCACTCTATGAGTAGCTTTACAGAGATATGTATAGACTGGGGTAGCAAACCATGACTATGGGTCAAATCTGACCCTGTACATTTTTTGGCCAATAAAGTTTTATCGGAATATAACCATGGATCATTTGTGTACATATGGCTGCTTTCTCACTACAGTGGTAGAACTTAGTGGCTGAATTACCTGCAAAATAGAAATTATTTACTATTTGGCTGTTTACAGAAAGGTTTGCCAACCCTTGCTACAGATGGTCTACTTGATTGCATGCATAAAGTTACTTATCATTAAGATGAATGTTTTTAAGATACATTTGTAAAGATTTGTCATTTGATTGAAAAACGTTTAGAATAATTTTAAATTAATTTCTCAAATTAAAAATATTTGGAAAAACGATAAAAAGGTCTGGAAACACTGGCCCAGCTCTTTACAAGGCAATTATTGACTTGTTTGTGTGACCCCCTTAAGATGGGACACAAGCCTTCCAGATCATCACAATTCCTGTCACTCTTATTTTATTTATACCTGGCTCCTTGTCACTCATTTATGTTACCTTTCTGGACTCTCTAGCAACTTGAGTTTTGACCCTTGGAACATGAATCTAAGATAAATTGTGTCTTTTCAAGCAAAGACTGGTACAGACAATCAATGGAAGTTCAAAGATTAAAATACAGGCTATTGGCAGAGGTCTTGGCCCATGTAGATGACTCTTTTTGTATATGTTAACAAAGTTGACCCCCCATCAGTTTTATTTTCTGTCTCAGAATTACAGAGACTAAGATTGGAGCTTCTTGTCTAAGGACAAAGGAAATTCAGTAGTTTATTAGGAAGGAAAAAGAGACAGAGATTTTTGGATCCCAAATTTCATGGACATAGGAAAACACTATTCCAGTGAAAGAGCAAGACAGAAAGTAAGAAAGAACATGTTTGGACCCAGTTTTACTTGAATAAAACCTGAATGAATATTACACTTCTCATGACCAGTATTTTCTTTGTAATGTTACCATTGTCCATTAGACTATCTCTTCTGTGTTTCCTTCTAGTTGTTTCAGAGAAAGAAGGGTAGAGAAAGGACAGGGAAATAACATCCCTTTCTGTAATGGTCCTATAGAAAATGTCCAGCTGGGAGAAGAATGGTTGCAGAGAAGAGGGAAGCAGAAAGATGTGGCCCAGGTGAATGGGAAGTTAGAAGTCAGCATGGGGTGTTCATTATGGTAGGAGGCTCTGCATGGTGTTATACATGATCAACAATAAGAATAATATTTGTTGATTCCCTGCCTGAGCTGGGCTCACATTCTCGTTTTTGGAGGTGAGAGGTCCCAGAGCGTGGGCCAAGAGTTAGATGATCCCAGCTGTGGAGACTGTGGAGCAGCAGGACATTGTGCTTATATTTTGTGAAGCCAAATGTTTGGCGTTTCAATTGTATCATCTGAAGTTTAGCAGAAAATACAATTCTTCCACCAAATATAATGCAAGTAAACAGATAGCTTCTGATATCTGTAAATTGTAATTCCAAGTAGTGGATTAAGAAATAAGTTGCCAGAATTTCTTTAGAGCCTGAAAACATGAATTGATTTTGTTTTACAAAATGTAAGCAGTAGCTAATTGGGAGGAAAGGGAAAAAATATAATCTTCAAGTTATATTTTGTTCAACTCAAAATGGGCCCATGTGTAAGCTTTAAAGAATTGCTCTACTCCTTGTGACCTAACTAAAGTGTTAGTTCAGATTTGCTTGAGAGCTTTCCAAGAAGGTAGTTACTTTTCTTTGTTAAAGAATTTTTAAGATGCTCTGTGATTCTTTCTGATTTCCTGCCTTTTTGTTTCCTTCTCCTTTGGTTCTATCTTCTCATCTTCTTTTCTTATTCTTTTCATCTCTTTGTTTAAGAAAGTAGACACTGGTAAAGGGGGTGTTTTGGCAAATTTGTTGATAGAGCAAACGGTTCTTGAGAAAACTTCTCTGTTCTTTTCTCTTCATCGTGTCAGTTCATCTTGTTGGGTTGAACCTTAAGAAAGTGCAGATACTGAATGCTTTTGCCTTACAAAAAAGGGCCAAATGTATATGGCTCAACCTATTCCAAAGTTTATCATGTTACTGCTCTACCCAAGACACTTTCAATCACTTCCCATTGCTGATAATGTAAAATTCAGGCTCTATAACCTGGGTATTTGAGAGGTTTCACAATCTGGGCACAGCATTTTCTACCACAAATTTGCTAATCCAGTCAAATCAGCCTATCTCAAGACCCATTCCCTTTCGAAGCCTTCGCAGTTCAATGTAGATCTTCCCCTAAACCCCTGGCACTGTATGTGCTGTAAGACCATGGTGTCCAATGTGTAATTAAACGAGAGCTGACTTTTTGGTGTTGCAATACTCTATAAAATGTTATTGGGATCCCAAAGTAAATTGAAAACTACTTATGAGCAGGGCCCATGTCTCAAGCTCTTTTGTATCTCTTTATCTATTCTAATACCTTAGAGCACTGTAGGTATTTGACTACTATTTAAAAAAAATTTTTTAATAGATTTTTGGGTAGCAGTTTGTTCAAGACTTTGTGAACTCTGCCCAAACTAATATATTCCATGGAGTTGAAAAGTGTGGAAGCTCTGAGTTCTGCAGTTTCTTTTCCTAATTTATGACGTTTTGTAAACATTAGGAGAAGATCATTTAAAGTTCCTGTTTGTTGGAATCTGGATTCCAGACTTAAATTTTAGTTGTTTCTGTCCAATGATTTTACTGAGTTCAAGAAAATTGTGGTCAAAAGTGTGAGAAGCAAACGTGCTTTTGAGAGCATCTCGGTCAGCCTACCAGCAAAAGAATCCCTTCGCGTGAAATATGCAAACTGTCTAAAAGAAGAAAATTAAACCACACCTCACTTAAACAATGAGCTCAGGGAAAGCGGCTCTGTGGGAAAGTTAATTTCTGGCAACGCACTGAATGATTTTTCTGCACATGACAGCAGGACTGACACAGGGCTGCAGGGGCTGCCACGTGGCAGGGAGGGACTGCTGTGGAGCTGGCAGAGGTCCCAGCTAGTTACTGGCAGGAAGACGGTCACGCAGCCGGCAATGGAGACTGGGAGACAGGAACCTGGCTGGAGCTGCTGTCAGCAATTCAAACCAGGCATCAACCCAGCTTAGAGTTCTCTGAGAAATCCAGGATTGACACCACCTAATTCTGAATGTAGTCAGCCAGACCACATGAACTGGCCAAGTGGAACATTTCGTGTCTGTGTTGAATGACCTTCCTCCCCATGAATATCTATGACTGGTTATTTTGTTGGTGCCTGTTTTCTTCAATGGAAACTCCAAGCAGTAGCAGCAATAAAGATATTTTGCACCAACAGAGAGATTCTTGAATCCAGCCCTGTAAATGCCTAATTAAATATTAAGTCTTAACCAGCAATAAGCTAGGGAAGCATCTGGTTCTTTTAACCAAGGTTTAGGACAGCGATGCTCATTTTCATAGAAACAGGTTGTAATCTAATATTAAAGAAAGGTCACCTTTGCTGGCAATCCACGTTTGTGCTTTGCAATTGTTTTAATCCAAAGCACATCCAAATGAAAGAACATTAGGACAGCCAAGGTTAGAACTGGGCTGGGCTCTTCTGGAAAACACACACATACACCACAGACACACACACACTGACACACACACACACATACACACTCCTGAATGTACCCAGTTGATTTACAAAATGATGTTATGCGATGAAGGAAGTTTCAGGTCAGTAGTACTATATAAAAGCTGAGCAAAAAGCACAGCTTAAGAATTCTTTAGTGATCTAAACGGAAAAAAAAGAATTCTTTGCCTTTATTTTGCTTGCTACTACATCTACAAGAAATTAATTTTTAGCATTTACTTGTAGCAATGTGTTATGGATTAGTAATTCTCATGTTGAAGGTTATGACATCTAAAGAAACTGGAGGGCAGTCCAAAGGTTTTCAGGAATGAAAACTGTTACTCTGAAGAATGGCAGCAGCACCGTTTTTGAAAGAATAATATTCCCTCTTCACATAAGTCCATTCTTTCACCATTTCCTAGATTTTTTCATGTATTTGATGTCACCTCAACTCTTTAAACAAAATTTCAACCTATCTGTTTTTGATAATACCATTTAACCACATTTTCAAGAGCAAGCCACTCCTGATATAGTGTAGTAGTGAATAACAAAGTTTTTGGTATGTGCACGTGATGGGTAGGAATGTGGGAGACGTTTTGCAAAAGAGAGCCTCTTGCCCATTTCTGGCTCTATTGGCAATTGGAGTCACTATGAATAAGTCACCTGCTTGTGTTTCAACTTATTCCCCAAGAACATGGGGGTTAATGTAACATAACATCCCTCTACTATAGTCTTAAGAACTGATAATACCTAAAAGTATAATTTGCAAATTGTTGTGAGGTCATTAAAACTAGAGACTTTATACAATTAAATAGTCAACTTTTTCTAACACTTTTCACACCACCCAGTAAATTAGCTAGAAGCTTTTCACTGCTTTCAGCTTAATCTAGCATTTTTATTAGTGTGTCAGTTACAAGACTGAATATATGAATTTATTTATTGTAGTTTATACATACCAATTCTTTGTCCATGTACATGATAGAAGGATATTGCAAACAATGTGGAAACATTTCCCAGATGTTTACGTGTCTCAGGAAGTCCGAAGCAAGCTCACTACTGAATGTTAATTTGTAATACTATGGGATGTATTTTTTCCTTCTAACTGAAGAGATAAGTTTTCCCAACATTACTACTTTGGCAAAGAAATTGCTCTCTGAAACTAAGCTGTAATTATGAAACAGTTCTTTGTGGTATCTTTTTAGGCAAATTGGAAAAAATATGTCCATTGTTTGGATTTTGATCACCTCATGAGTCTACTTTTTGCTTGTAGTGTGTAAAACTGTTCTTACTTGAACCCAGAATCAAGATCACTAAAGGACATTCATGAGACATTGAGGACAGTCATGACATGGGGGCAGGGAGCCCTGGGCTGGAAACGCATCTTGCCTCCTGACCGGTGTGTATCCGTGAGAATTCTAAACTTCACCTAAGACACGCTTCTTCACTGACAAAACGGAGGCAGCAACAGAAGGCCCACCACAGGGTATGGTGAGGGTTCAACATGTATTTCATGGAAGGACTTGGCCTAGAACCTCCCAAACAATGGCGCAAGAAAGGACTGGCCTGCATCCCTGGGAGCTGCATCCTTTTCCTCTCAGGTTATTCCTAGTTCCCACGTGG
>NW_006781888.1:426164-487262 GCF_000442215.2 Lipotes vexillifer | reverse complement strand
GAATGCCGGTTTCATTTTTCTCAGCTGATGCAGACTGCTCTTCAGTATTTCTGGAAATAAGAGTTTCTATGGAGGCAATTCTCTGAAACATAAAATGAAAGTAAGTAAACCAATACAAAATCATAACAGATAGAACAAATTTATGGATAAAAATAAAAACTGTTATAAAAATAAAAACTGTTATAATGGGTCTGCTTCGTTTTTCAGGATATTGGCACCTAAATTTCTTAAAGATGACTTAGGCTATACTAAAAAAAAAAAAAATTAAACAGACCTTCTGTGAGGCAAATTATAAATTTCTCGCTGATTGCATTACAATTAAAAAGAAATCTTGTTGTGTACCTAACTGTGTCCCAGGTCTTGTGTGCTGAGCATTCAGTAGGAAACAGACTATGCTATAGAATGCTAAGGCCCTTCTCCTGCTGTCCTGCAGCATTTAGTGTGAAGTGGTAGAGTCAGATGTGAATCATGTATTTATGAGTGTGGCAAGTGTGGGGAAGGGAAAAGGCTAGGTAATATGGGAACAAAGTAAGGGAATTCATCCTGATCTGGTTTGGTCATAAATTCTCTCTAGAGTAGAGAATATATGATTTCAACCCTAATAAGGAGACCAGTTACATCAGAGATAGGTAGTTTTCTTTGCTAGTAAAGTATTTTTGCTGGGTCTTTATCATCAAGAAATAGTTTTTTCAATTTACTGATGCTATAGATAGAGAATATTGGATTCTTTTTTTTTTCCTTTGCTATATGCAACTTAATAATAACCGTGACTTTGTGAACACTTGCTATTGGCTAATAATGTTGTTAGGTGCTTTACAGGATTTTAATACAACTCTGTGAAGTATTATTTGCATTTGGTAGATACAGAAACTGTGAGAGGTAGAGAATTGAAGTAACATTTTCAATGTCACACAAGCAGGAAGTGATGGAGTTGAGATGGATGCCCAGGTCTGGGGTGTCTAATGCTGATAAGTTTTGTAATTCTCAGGGCAATAGAACCCCAGTCAGAGCAAGGATATTCATTAGCAGAAGCCTGGTATTTGCATTTGCTATTTTTAAAAATGTGTCCACACGTCATTAATAATGCATCTAATCAAGATTTGCATAGAATAGAAATTTTTAGTACCCAGATGAAACCGATTGTTGAATTGTCTCTGAATCAAAAGATGAGAATGTGAGCTCCACAAGGACCAATCATTGTCTGATTTATTCATTGCAAAGTTCCTAGAACAGTGCCTGGCACTACAAAGTATTTGTTGAATTAATAAATTGACAAGTGAAAAAATTAGCCAAAAACAAAGAATCACATTTATTATTGGGAAGAAGAAAGGATACAGCACTTATTTGAAGTTGTTAATTTTATCAAATTCTTTTGAATCAAGTTAGGTAATATTATCAGACCATTTTAACTAGTGAAATTACCACATTAGAAATTATGTAAAGCCCTGATAAAAGATTCTGTTGCTAATACCCTGATGAAGAGTAATGGGACGACAAGTAAGTTGCTTGATATATAGTGGAGTCGGTTCATTTTATAAGAAACTATGAAGATGAAGTAGAAAGTTGTGTTTACACTGATGAAATGACAATGATTTAGGGATAGGGAATAGTTTCATGGAAATGCCTTCTTTTTATTTTTAACATCTTTATTGGAGTATGATTGCTTAACAATGGTGTGTTAGTTTCTGCTTTAAAATGAAGTGAATCAGCTATATGTATACATATATCCCCATATCTCCTCCCTCTTGCCTCTGCCACCCACCCTCCCTTTCCCACCCCTCTAGGTGGACACAAAGCATCAAGCTGATCTCCCTGTGCTATGTGGCTGCTTCCATTAGCTATCTATTTTATGTTTGGTAGTGTATATATGTTCATGTCACTCTCTCACTTCATCCCAGATTACCCTTCCCCCTCCCCGTGTCCTCAAATCCATTCTCTACCTCTGTGTCTTTATTCCTGTACTGCCCCTAGGTTCTTCAGAACCTTCTTTTTTTCGTTCTTTTTTTTTTTTTTAGATTCCATATATATGTGTTAGCATTTGTTTTTCTCTATATGACTTACTTCACTCTGTATGACAGTCTCTAGGTCCATCAACCTCACTACAAATAACTCAATTTCGTTTCTTTTTATGGCTGAGTAATATTCCATTGTATATATGTGCCACATCTTCTTTATCCATTCATCCGACGATGGGCACTTAGGTTGTTTCCATCTCCGGGCTATTGGAAATAGAGCTGCAATGAACATTGTGGTACATGACTCTTTTTGAATTATGGTTTTCTCAGGGTATATGCCCAGTAGTAGGATTGCTGAGTTGTATGGTAGTTCTATTTATAGTGTTTTAAGGAACCACCATACTGCTCTCCATAGTGGCTGTATCAATTTACATTCCCACCAACAGTTCAAGAGGGTTCCCTTTTCTCCACACCCTTTCCAGCATTTATTGTTTGTAGATTTTTGATGATGGCCATTCTGACTGGTGTGAGTTGATACCTCACTGTAGTTTTTTTTTTTTTTCTATTTTTGCGGTACGCGGGTCTCTCACTGTTGTGGCCTCTCCCGTTGCAGAGCACAGGCTCCGGATGTGCAGGCTCAGCAGCCATGGCTCATGGGCCCAGCTGCTCCGCAGCATGTGGGATCTTCCCAGACCGGGGCACGAACCAGCATCCCCTGCATCGGCAGGCGGACTCTCAACCACTGCGCCACCAGGGAGGCCCCTCACTGTAGTTTTGATTTGCATTTCTCTAATGATTAGTGAAGTTGAGCATCGTTTCATGTGTTTGTTGGCAATCTGTATATCTTCTTTAGAGAAATGTCTATTTAGGTCTTCTGCCCATTTTTGGATTGGGTTGTTTGTTTTTTTTATATTGAGTTGCATGAGCTGCTTGTAAAATTTGGAGATGAATCCTTTGTCAGTTGCTTCATTTGCAAATATTTTCTCCCATTTTGAGGGTTGTCTTTTCATCTTGTTTATGGTTTCCTTTGCTGTGCAAAAGCTTTGAAGTTTCATTAGGTCCCATTTGTTTATTTTTGTTTTTGTTTCCATTTCTCTAGGAGGTGGGTCAAAAAGGATCTTGCTGTGATTTATGTCATAGAGTGTTCTGCCTATGTTTTCCTCCAAAAGTTTTATAGTGTCTGGCCTTACATTTAGGTCTTTAATCTATTTTGAGTTTATTTTTGTGTATGGTGTTAGGGAGTGTTCGAATTTCATTCTTTTACATGTGGCTGTCCAGTCTTCCCAGCACCACTTATTCAAGAGGCTGTCTTTTCTCCATTGTATATTCTGGCCTCCTTTATCAAAGAAAAGGTGACCATATGTGTGTGGGTTTATCTCTGGGCTTTCTATCCTATTCCATTGATCTATATTTCTTTTTTTCTGCCAGTACTATACTGTCTTGATTACTGTAACTTTGTGGTATAGTTTGAAGTCAGGGAGCCTGATTCCTGAAGCTTCATTTTTCTTTCTCAAGGTTGCTTTGGCTATTTGGGGTCTTTTGTGTTTCCATGCAAATTGTGAAATTTTTGTTCTAGTTATGTGAAAAATGCCATTGGTAGTTTGATAGGGATTGCATTGAATCTGTAGATTGCTTTGGGCAGTAGAGTTATTTTCACAATGTTGATTCTTTTAATCCAAGAACACGGTATACCTCTCCATCTGTTTGTATCATCTTTAATTTCTTTCATCAGTGTTTTACAGTTTTCTGCATACAGGTGTTTTGTCTCCTTAGGTAGGTTTATTCCTAGGTATTTTATTCTTTTTGTTGCAATGGTAAATGGGACGGTTTTCTTAATTTCTCTTTCAGACTTTTCATCATTAGTGTATAGGAATGCAAGAGATTTCTGTGCATTAATTTTATATCCTGCTACTTTACCAAATTCATTGATTAGCTCTAGTAGTTTTCTTGTAACATATTTAGGACTCTCTATGTATAGTATCCTGTCATCTACAAACAGTGACAGTTTTATTTCTTCTTTTCTAATTTAGATTCCTTTTATTTCTTTTTCTTCTCTGATTGCTGTGGCTACAACTTCCAAAACTATGTTGAATGAATAAGAGTAGTGAAATAGGGCAACCTTGTCTTGTTCCTGATCTTACTGGAAATGGTTTCATTATTTCACCATTAAAAATGATGTTGGCTGTGGGTTTGTCATATACGGCCTTTATTATGTTGAGGTAAGTTCCTTCTATGCCTACTTTCTGGAGGGTTTTTATCATAATAGGTGTTGAATTTTGTTGAAAGATTTTTCTGCCTCTATTGAGATGATCATACGGTTTTTCTCCTTCAATTTGTTAATAGGGTGTATCACATTGATTGATTTGTGTATATTGAGAAATCCTTGCATTCCTGGGATAAACCCCACTTGATCATGATGTATGATCATTTTAATGTGCTGTTGGATTCTGTTTGGTAGTATTTTATTGAGGATTTTTGCATCTATGTTCATCAGTGATATTGGTCTGTAGTTTTCTTTTTTTATTACATCTTTGTCTGGTTTTGGTCTCAGAGTGATGGTGGCCATGTAGAATGAGTTTGGGAGTGTTCCTCCCTCTGCTATATTTTGGAAGAGTTTGAGAAGGATAGGTGTTAGCTCTTCTCTAAATATTTGATAGAATTTGCCTGTGAATCCATCTGGTCCTGGGCTTTTTTTTATTAGAAGATTTTTAATCACAGTTTCAATTTCAGTGCTTGTGATTGGTCTGTTTATATTTTCTATTTCTTCCTGGTTCAGTCTCAGGAGGTTGTGCATTTCTAAGAACTTGTCCATTTCTTCCAGTTGTCTATTTTATTTGCATATAGTTGCTTGGAGTAATCTGTCGTGATCCTTTGTATTTCTGCAGTGTCAATTGTTACTTCTCCTTTTTCATTTCTAATACTATTGATTTGAGTGTTCTCGTTTTTTTTCTCGATGAGTCTGGCTAGTGGTTTATCAATTTTGTTTACTTTCTCAAAGAACCAGCTTTTAGTTTTATTGATCTTAGGTACTGTTTCCTTTATTTCTTTTTCTTTTATTTCTGATCTGATGTTTATGATTTCTTTCCTTCTGCTAACTTTGGGGTTTTTTTGTTCTTTTTTCTCTAATTTTTTTTGGTGTAATGTTAAGTTGTTTATTTCAGGTATTTCTTGTTTCTTGAGGTAGGATTGCATTGCTATAAACTTCCCTCTTAGAACTGCTTCTGCTGTATCCCATAGGTTTTGGATCATTGTGTTTTCATTGTCATTTGTCTCTAGGTATTTTTTGATTTCCTCTTTGATTTCTTCAGTGCTCTCTTGGTCATTTAGTAGTGTATTGTTTAGCCTCCATGTGTTTGTATTTTTTACAGATTTTTTTCCTGTAATTGATATCTAGTCTCATAGCTCTGTGGTCAGAAAAGATACCACATGTGATTTCAATTTTTTAAAAATTTACTAAGGCTTGATATGTGACCCAAAAAATGATCTATCCTGGAGAATGTTCCATGAGCACTTGAGAAAAAAGTGTATTCTGTTGTTTTTGGATGGAATGTGCTATACATATCAATTAAGTACATCTTCTTTAATGCATCATTTAATGCTTGTTTTCCCTTATTTATTTTCATTTTGGATGATCTGTCTATTGGCGAAAGTGAGTTGTTAAAGTCCCTTACTATTATACTGTTACTGTCAATTTCTCCTTTTATGGCTATTAGCACTTGCCTTATGTATTGAGGTGTTCCTATGTTAGGTGCATAAATATTTACAGTTGCTTTATCTTCTTCTTGTATCGATCCCTTGATCATTATGTAGTGTCCTTCTTTGTCTCTTGCAATAGTCTTTATTTTAAAGTCTATTTCATCTGATATGAGAATTGCTACTCCAGCTTTCTTTTGATTTCCATTTGTATGGAATATCTTTTTCCATTCCCTCACTTTCAGTCTATATGTGTCCCTAGATCTGATGTGGGTCTCTTGTAGATAGCATATATATGGGTCTTGTTTATGAATCGATTCAGCCAGTCTATGTCTTTTGGTTGGAGCATTTAATCCATTTACATTTAAGGTAATTATCAATATGTGTGTTCCTATTACCATTTTCTTTCTTTTTTAAAAAAATTTATTTATTTTATTTATTATTTTTGGCTGTGTTGGGTCTTTGTTGCTGCACACGGCCTTTCTCTGTTGCGGCGGGTGGGGGCTACTCTGTTGCAGTGTGTGGGCCTCTCATTGCAGTGGCTTCTCTTATTGCGGAGCATGGGCTCTAGGTTCGTGGGTTTCAGTAGATGTGGCTCACGGGTTTCAGTAGTTGTGGCTCATGGGCTATAGCGCGCAGGCTCAGTAGTTGTGGCACATGGCCTCAGTTGCTCCACAGCATGTGGGATCCTCCTGGACCAGGGCTTAAACCCGTGTCCCCTGCACTGGCAGGCGGATTCTTAACCACTGTGCCACCAGGGAAGTCGATACCATTTTCTAAATTGTTTCGGGTTTGTTTTTGTAGGTCTTTTCCTTCTCTTCTGTTTCCTGCCTAGAGAAGCTCTTTTAGGATTTGTTGTAAAGCTGGTTTGGTGGTGCTGAATTCTTTTAGCTTTTGCTCGTTTTTAAAGTTCTTAATTTCTCCATAGAATCTGAATGAGGTCCTTGCAGGGTAGAGTAATCTTTGTTGTAGGTTTTTCTCTTTTATCACTTTAAATATATCCTGCCGCTCCTTTCTGGCTTGCAGGGTTTCTGCTGAAAGATCAGCTGTTGACCTTTTGGGGATTCCCTTGTATGTTATTTGCTGGTTTTCCCTTGCTGCTTTTAATATTTTTTCATTGTATTTAATTTTTGATAGTGTGATTAATATGTGTCTTGCATGTTTCACCTTGGATTTATCCTGTATGGGACTCTCTGTGCTTCCTGGACTTGATTGATTATTTTCTTTCCCATATTAGGAAAGTTTTCAACTACAATCTCTTCAAATATATTCTCAGTCCCTTTCTTTTTCTCTTCTTCTTCTGGGACCCCTATAATTCGAATGTTGGTGCATTTCATGTTGCTCCAGAAGTCTCTGTGACCGTCCTAAATTCTTTTCATTCTTTTTCTTTATTCTGCTCTGCAGTAGTTATTTTCACTATTTTATCCTCCAGGTCACTTATCCATTCTTCTGCCTCTTTTATTCTGCTATTGATCCCTTCTAGAGAATTTTTAATTTCATTTATTGTGTTGTTCATCATTGTTTGTTTGCTCTTTAGTTCTTTTAGATCCTTGTTAAACATTTCTTGTATTTTCTCCATTCTATTTCCAAGATTTTGGATCATCTTTACTATCATTACTCTGAATTCTTTTTCATGTAGACTGCCTATTTCCTCTTAATTTGTTTGGTCTGGTGGGTTTTTACTTTGCTCCTTCATCCTCTGTGGATTTCTCTGTCTTCTCATTTTGCTTAAGTTACTGTGTTTGGGGTCTCCTTTCTACAGGCTGCAGGTTTGTAGTTCCTGTTGTTTTTGTTGTCTGCCCCCAGTGGGTAAGGTTGGTTCAGTAGGTTGTGTAAGCTTTCTTGTGGAGGGGAGTGGTGCCTCTGTTTTGATGGATGAGACTGGATCTTGTGTCTCTGGTGGGCAGGAGCACATCCAGTGATGTGTTTTGGGGTGTCTATAACCTTATTATGATTTTAGGCAGCCTCTCTGCTAATGGGTGGGGTTGTATTCCTGTCTTGCTAGTTGTTTGGCATTGGGTGTTCAGCACTGTAGCTTGCTGGTCATTGAGTGGAGCTGGGTCTTAGCACTGAGATGCAGATCTCTGGGATATCTTTCTCCATTTGATATTATGTGGGGTCAGGAGGTCTCTAGTAGACCAATGTCCTGAACTCGGCTCTCCCACCTCAGAGGCTCAGGCCTGACACTGGCTGGAGCACCAAGACTCTGGCACCACCCGGCTCAGAAGAAAAGTGGAAAAAGAAAGAAAGAAAGAAAGAAAAATAAATAAATAAAGTAAAGTTATTAAAATAAAAAAGTAATAAAGAAAAAGAAAGAAAGAGAGAGCAACCAAACCAAAAAACAAATCCACTATATAACAAGTGCTAAAAACTATACTAAAACACAAACAAACAAAAAACCCAGACAAATAGAACCCAGGGAGAAATGGTAAATGCAAAGGTATACAGAGAAAATCACACAAAGAAGCATACACATACACACTCACAAAAGGAGAAAAAGGAAAAATATATATACATAAAAAAAGAAAAAAGGAAGTGAGCAACCAAATCAATAAACAAATCTACCAATTATAATAAACTCTAAATACTAAACTAAGATAAACATAAAATCGGAAACAAATTAAATGCAGAAAGCAACCTCCAAGTCTACGGTTGATCCCAAAGTCTGCTGCCTCAATTTTGGGATGATTCCTTGTCTATTCCAGTATTCCACATGCAGGGTACATCAAGTTGATTGTGGAGATTTAATCCTCTGCCCCTGAGGCTGCTGGGAGAGATTTCCCTTTCTCTTCTTTGTTCGCACCACTCCTGGGGTTCAGCTTTGGATTTGGCCCTGCCTCTGCTTGTAGGTTGCCTGAGGGCATCTGTTCCCTGCCCAGAGAGGACAGCGTTAGAGTAGCAGCTGATTAGGTGGCTCTGGTTCACTCAGGCCGGGGGGAGGGAGGGGTACGGAATGCGGGGTGAGCCTGTGGCTGCCGAGGCCAGTGTGACGTTGTACCAGCCTGAGGCGTGCCGTGCGTTCTCCCGGGGAAGTTGTCCCTGGATCATGGGACCCTGGCAGTGGCGGGATGCACAGGCTCCTGGGAGCGAAGGTGTAGATAGTGACCTGTGCTTGCACACAGGCTTCTTGGTGGCTGTAGCAGCAGCCTGAGCGTTTCATGCCTGTCTCTGGGGTCCACACTGATATCCGAAGCTCGCACCCATCTCTGGAGCTCATTAAGGCGGTGCTGTGAATCCCCTCTCCTTGTGCACCCTGAAACAATGGTCTCTTCACTTTTAGACAGGTCCAGACATTTTCTCAGACCACCTTCCAGCTAGCTGTGGCACACTAGCCCCCTTCAGGCTGTGTTCACACAGCCAATCTCAGTCCTACCTGGGATCTGACCTTCGAAGCCCGAGCCTCAGCTCCCAGCACCCGCCCGCCCTGGCGGGTGAGCAGACAAGCCTCTCGGGCTGGTGAGTGCCGGTCGGCCCTGATCCTCTGTGCGGGAGTCTCTCCGCTTTGCCCTCCGCACCCCTGTGGCTGTGCTCTCCTGCACGGCTACGAAGCTTCCCCCCCACCCACCCTCTGTCTCTGCCAGTGAAGGGGCTTCCCAGTGCGTGGAAATTTTTCCTCCTTCACAGCTCCCTCCCACTGGTGCAGGTCCCGTCCCTATTCTTTTGTCTCTGTTTTTTCTTTTTTCTTTTGCTCTACCCAGGGACGTGGGGAATTTCTTGCCTTTTGGGAGGTCTGAGGTCTTCTGCCAGCGTTCAGTAGGTGTTCTGTAGGGGTTGTTCCACGTGTAGATGTATTTTTGATGTATTTGTGGTGAGGAAGGTGATCTCCACGTCTTACTCCTCTGCCATCTTGAAGCTATCCCCTGGGAATGCCTTCTTAATAGATTATTTTGTATACCTTTTTCCATGCATGAAACAATTTGAGGGCCTGGAGAGGCTGCCAGGAGTGTTGAAGCACTCAGACTACAGCACTACAGTATATTTAACAAGTAAAACTAATTAGAAATTTAACAACAGTTCTACAAAAAGAAGATATTACCATATTTTAAAGATATGATCAGTTACTATTAGAAAGCATGATCCTACAGGAATGCTATTTGTATTTATTCAGTCACTTATTCATTCAACAAATATTTATTCGTGTTCCTTACTATGTGCCACACAATGATTCAGGCCCTTAAAATAGATCACTAGGGGCTTCCCTGGTGGTGCAGTGGTTGAGGGTCTGCCTCCTGATGCAGGGGACACGGGTTCATGCCCCGGTCCGGGAGGATCCCACATGCCGCAGAGTGACTGGGCCCGTGAGCCGTGGCCGCTGGGCCTGCGCGTCCAGAGCCTGTGCTCCGCAACGGGAGAGGCCACAACAGTGAGAGGCCCATGTACTGCAAAAAAAAAAAAAAAAAAAAAAATCACTAAACAAAATAGACAAAGGACCTTGCTTTTATGGGACTCACAGTCTAAAACAAAGAGATACTATACAATAAAAATGATAAATTAGCTTATTATATATAATTCAAATTGTAAGTGTTGTAGAAAAGAGAAAAAGGGAAGTACGTTAAGGAGTGCAGGGAGGGTAGCTACAATTTTAATAAGGTGATCAGGATAGATCTCATTGAGAAAATGAAATTTAAGAAAGACAAGGCAGTAAAGGGTGCAATAGTGGAAAAGGGAGACCAGTTAGCAGACTTGGAGTTTCCAGGTAAGAAAAGATGGTGCTTGGTAAGAGTGGTTGTAGTGGGCTTGGTGAGAGGTGATCGGGTTCTCGGAATATTTTGATTTATTGATAAATTGGTTGTGGGTTTAACAGAAAGAAAGATTACTTTGCCAGAACTGACTTTAAACTTTGGTCATGAAGCTGAATTTTGCTAAACATGAAATGTTAAACTAGCATGACTGCCTTATCCTGGTAAATGATTTTTATTTAAATGAAAAAATTTCATGTGACTTAATCCCAAATCATTGATTTCACCAATGCCTTTTTTTTTTTTTTTAAGTTTCAATTATATGAAGTTAGGTAGAGTAAACCTATGATTTCAATCCTGGTTGTACATTAGTACTACCTGGAGAACTTTAAAAAACTATTAGATGGCAGGTGCTACTCCAGAACAATTGACTGAGACTTTCCGAAGCTGGCATCTGGGTACTGATATTTTTTAGTTTAAAAGTTCCCTGGATGATTCTACTATGCAGCAGGATTAAGAACCCTGAAACATGGCCTGTCTGTGCTAAGTCGGGGAGTAGTGCCCTTCAAAAAAGGAAGAATTTCATAACTTTATCTTGATATTTCATTAACATAATTTTAATTCTTTCTAAATAATTTAAAGGCAAAACCTAAGCAACAAAAATATGTTCTTCTTAGATCTCATGCTGAATAAGGGAGGCCATGTATAACAGCTTTTTAGCCAGCACTTGCAGAAATTAGCATTTGATCTAAGAAGATCTACACATTATTTCTGAAAGCGTTATTGATGTCAAGCCTAGTGTGAGGAAGGAAACCTTGTTAATCACACGGGTTTCTGGTCCATTAGAAACACCATAGAGGGAGCGAAATTCCTTTTTTGCCAAATAGAAAATGTCAAAAAATCAGCAGGGTTAAAAGGAATTGGATTTTCATGCTTCTAGGAAGGGGGAAAAGAGCAGCAAAATAGAACCTAAAAACATGCCGCCGATTCTCCTAAATAAGTCAATTTAGTATGTGTCCATAATTAATTCAAAGATATTACTGTTTGACCACTTCTTTAAAATAAAAATATCCCTTTCTCCTGAATCTTCTCTCCACCTGCTGTTTCAAACTACAGATCTAGGCTTTGTAAACCATGAATCTGTCCTTACCTGCTGGTTTAAATCCTTCAATTCAGATTCCGTCTGTTCTTTTCTGCTGTTAATTGTTTTACATCCGTCTGCTCATTGGCAATGTTAAAAGATGCCATTAAAAGAAAAATACAGATATTGAGATCACTTTTGAAATATTTTTCACAACATGATGAGTTTTCCTCACTAGAGTATATGGAATATATGCTTTAAATAACATACCTGTTATATAAATAAGTTAAATCTTTAGTATAAACAATGTAATGAAGCTTGATAATTCAGAATTATCTTGAGAATCTTGAGTTTATAATTATGAATACAAACATACCTAATCCAATGGAATCAATGTTTTCTAGCAAAGTGGTTATAAGAAAATTATTGTAAAAGGTAACATTATTTAATACCATCTTTAAGGAAAAATATCAAGATGAATTTATATATATCCTGCATAAACTCATATGAATACACATACTATGAATACATGGTGATGCACATAATAACACTGAAATATCTGAAAACTCTAACCATGGAAGGGTCTTACATGGCATTTGACTCCAATACAGATGGCATACTGGATAATACAACCCATAATACATGTGCTGAAAAAGATAGAACCCTCTCCACAGTTGAGACTTCCCAGCTGCTCCAGGCCACTCCTTTTCCTCTACTGCCTGTGTTCCCAAGCACCTAATAAACCACTTTTTGATTTTTGAAATCCTGTTTCCTTTCTCCTTCCTTTTTTGTATATAATAGTAAGAATACAAAATTGCAATGTTTAACATCACACCGTGGTATCTAACATATACCATATTTAGCATACAGTCCTATTTCAGTGGAAAATTCTTCATGTTTTAGGTATCAGGTTTCATTACATATGTAGATCTGGAGACAGTAACTGATTTTACTTAAAATAAATTGTGGATTCTAGTTCCAGATATCCAGCTTTGAACCCTGGCTTGGACACTTATTTATTCTCCCTGTGCCTTGGGTTCATCACCTGGGAGATTGGGATAATAATAGCACTTGTTTATAAGATTATTGTGAGAATTAATCGAATTAATATATGTAAAACACTTAGAATAGTGCATAAACATTATAAAGCTATGCGCTATTACCAACATATTTGCTATTATCAACATTATTAGTATGGTGCTATGTAATGTGATTCCCAAAGAGATCAGTTCCTTTGACATTTAATAACAAAAGGGAAGAGTTAATTTAAATTCCTAAAGGCTTTACTGTAGATGAGGTTGAATGTCACCTCTTTAAACACTGCACAGTGAAAAGGCAACATGCAATAAAGAAAGAATATTCTATGGCTTGAAAATACAAGTTTGACCCATAATGAATATTTGAATAATCATTCAGAGAGTCTGGCTCTTGGGATTCAGTGTATATAGTTCCTTGACATTTATTAGGTAGCATTGCCCACTAAAGAAGTGCAGTGATAATTAGAAATGCATTGTCAGAAATATTTACAGAATGAAATTTATGAGAAGTAAATGAGAAGTGCTATCAGAGTTCTTCATTTACTGCATACAGGAGATTTAGCTGCAATGACATATCTGATAGTCAATATAGTAAGCTCCAGTTCTTATTGAAATTCAGAACCTTTTAAATAATTTTAATTAAAATTCAAAGGAGTCTAGTGAATTATACCATTAACCTTTCACCACTAGAATTCAAGGGATCACATTTTAGGTCGATATGAATAATGAGTTTGCTAGTCTCATCCAAATATCCTTTTGTACACCTCCCCATGCCAGGAACAGGATTATTAAATCATCATACATTTGGCAGTCTTTAACGAAAGAAAAGTAGGAACCAGGGATTTTGGATCAGGACTGTCTTTGACTGACAATGCTCCATGACAAAATTAGGGAAGCCTTTTCTTGATTTAATTCATTGCTCTCAGTACCTGATTTATTTTTTAAAATCTCTGGAAATGGTTAAAGGCCTGCCAAAGAGGGAAGAGAAGCAGGTTTTTTTTAAAGTTTAAGAAAACAGAAATTTGTTTAAAAAAATTTTAGCAGCGCTCTCTGTGGTACGGCTGATTATACCTGTGTTTGCATTTTGCGATTGAAAAATAGCTAGAGGACTAGTGCTAATCACTGGGCAAATTATTATGAACTTCTGAATTTTAAAACAAAAGAGAAAGTGAAAGCATGGAAAGGACCTGTGCGTGTTTGAGAAAGATTTCTTTATTGGGGTTGAAATGTTCCTAGATTGCACATAAGAAATAACCTGAATTTTAAAGCTGGGCGGGGAGGCATTGTGAGGAAGTTGAAGGCAATCAAAATCAGTGAAACTCGGCTAGTGACTGAAAAAACTGATAAGAAGAGAAGCTCTGAACCAACAGTGCTATATGACAAGTGAATTCCTTTTCACATGAGCAGAATTGAGATATTTAAAGATGAAATGCAGCCTTCGTTTCTCTGAACAATAAAGAGGATTTTTAGTCATTAACAAATTTGAGGAAATCTGTTGGTGACCTCCAAGAAAAAAACCCAAGACAGCTAATGGCTGGTGACTGAAGTGTACAGCGAGTTTTTGTGGACAGGCTATTATGAGGAGGGAGGAGTGTTGCCTTCCCACATTAATTATTGTTTACATGATAGAACATCCAATGAAATTTTGTAAATGACCTTGTTCCTGTTGGTCTATATTGGAACAAATGCCACTGCCAGATCATCTGGTAAGAGATCTCTAAGGAACTATAGACATTTAGGTAGAAAACTAAAAGTCTTGAAGATATATTTGATTTTACCTCTTCTTATAATAGAAGACTATAACTTTAGAGGAGAAAGACAATTGGGAGTGAACAAATGGTTGCTATGTAGAAAAACAGGATTTATTTTCCTTGACATGTTTTAATCTATGAGAATGTGTCCTTGATTTGGATTGAATCATTTGGTGGGAACAAAGAACAGTGACCTAGACATTGCCAATATAATCAGTAGGATTTTAATCTAAAAGTAGAGAGAGGGAAGGGAGAGAAAGTGTGTTTGATTAAATTAAAAAAAAAAAACAAAAAACAGAGTACATACATTATGAGAACTAACTTTTATTGAATCCTTAATATACACTATAAGTTCTAAGATTCTTCTGTACATTAGCTTGTTTAATCATCTCCACTAACTTATTGGGTAAGTTTTTATTTTCAATTTAAATCATCAAATGTAGATGGGGAAAATGGGACCTGAAGAAATTTAAAAACTTGGTCGAGGTCATGAAGTTAGTAAAGAGGTAAAGTCAGAAGTTCATCTCCTGAGCTCATGGACTTGAATACTATTCTGTCTGTCTGTCTGTCTGACATAAATATGTAGCAATTACAGAGAAAGTGCCAATTAATTTGGTAAAGAAAACATTGAGTGTCAGGAAAAACATTTATCCTCCCTCTAAGGTGACCAAGCAATAAACAAAATGAAGGTAAAATTTACATTGAGGTAACGCTTTCCAGCCAGATGCAGAAAATGGATGATGGGCTTTAGGAAAAATTGGAAAAAAAAAAAAAATCGACAAAGAAAATAGGCAAGTTCCTATAGTAATGGGAGTTTCTTAACATGAGGATTCATCTGGAATCAAATTCTTTTCAAACATACTATTTGATGTGTTTATAACTGGTTGTATTAGTTTGCTAAGGAGGAATAACAGAGTACTGCAAACTGGGTGGCTTAAACAAAAGAAATTTATTGTCCCACAGTTCTGGAGGCTAGAAGTCCAAGATCTAAGTGTTGGAGGGGTTGGTTCCTTCTGAGAACTGTGAAGGAAAATCTGTTCCACACCTCTCTGCTAGATTTGCTGGCAATCTGCGGCATCTTTTGCTTTGTAGATGAATCACCCTGATCCCTACCTTAATGTTCCCATGGGGTTGTCTTGGTGTGTGTCTGTGTCCAAATTTTCCATTTTTATAAGGTCACCAGTCTTGTTGAGTAAGGGACCCACCCTACTCTGTATGACTTAACTAATTACATCTGCCATGACATTATTTCCCAGTTAGGTCACAATCTAAGGTACTGGGAGTTAGAACTTCAATTTTTGAATTTTTATGGGGACACAATTCAACCTATAGCAGAGGTCTTGAATAACGTTTTCATTTTTTAGAACACAGGACAAATAATAATTGGAACTAGTACTCTGAACTTAATGGTGACCATCAAATAATGGTGGTTGGATACACGGAAATGTTGGACACAGGTAGTTGTAACTAAAGCAGGGAACACCAGGCAGATAATGTCACATGAGCAGTGGAAAGTGCAGGAATGTAGATTATAATACGTTAAGAGTAAAGACGTTTATGGAATCTCATCCTGGGGCTCTAAAAGGAAAAGCAGTTTGGCAGGGACTGATAACTCAAAACCAAAAACTTCCTAATAATGAAGGATTCCAACATGAATGAGTAAAAGTCGAGGAGGGGAAGAGCTGGTATAGTGGCATTGCCCTTTCCAGAAGGAGCATTTTGAAGAGTTCAAGTCTATAATATAGAACATCAACTAACGCCCAACTAACACTTAGGTTCTGTTGATTTAGAGTGGAATTAGTCAGGCACAAAACATGGAAATTACTTGACACTTACCAAGAACTAATATTAAACGTGTTGTAAACTTATATAAATTATATCAGTAAATCTATAACCCTGAGTAAAATGTGGTTTCAGAAAAATGTCAGCAGTAGCAAAGGGCTTTTTTCAGGCATGTTAAAAGCAAGGAGAACACAAAAGTAAGCATAAGCCTGCTGCTTGGGACAGATGGTATAATGTTAACAGACGACAGGGGGAAAACAGAACTCCTTCACTTCACAAAGTTTTAGCTGCTTTGTCAGAGGAAATGGTGCTTCAGCTAGAGAGGGTAGAGCCCATATTGTCAGGTGGGAATTGATCTGCAAGAGAGGTGAGATAATTTATAGAGTGGACCTGGTGCTCCAAATGATCCAGACAATTTGTATCCTCGGTTCCAAGGGAACTTGGGGAAGAGATGTCCACGTGTCAGCTGCTAATACATTTTGAGGACTTGTGGGAAATGGGAGGATGCTAGAAAAATTGGAGGCAGAAAATAACATCCTGGTTTCCAATAAATAGAAGACATAATAGATAATCTGTACTTCAGATTGGTGAGCCTGAAGCAATTCCAGAAAAAGGTCTACAGAGCTGCAGTTTTACAAACTTCGGGTGTCCATGCCATATGGTTCTCCATACCCTGAGATTCTTAACAGAAACAATAAGGGTAGCAGTGCTGGGGGAGGGGCTGGAGGTGAGAAAGAAGGGGCACAGGGAGAGCTGAGTATCAGCCCTGAGACCTCAACCTAAATATCAATGCTTTGCTTTTCTCATATAAGACTTTGGTTGGGGTGAAGTATTCTATGACTTTTTAAAAAAATCATGGAAAAAACTTCCCACATTATACAATGGCCTAATAAGCTCTAGATCTGTGAACAGCTGGGGAGGATTGCAGTGAACCCTACCACCCACAGTGAATTGAGTGAGGGTCAATAATGGGAGTTTCTCTTTCTTTCTTTGTTTCTTTTTTTGTTGTTGTTCTTATTAATTTCCTTCCTCCATATCCTTTGTTCCTTTCTTAGTTTTTCATCTTCCTTCTTTCCTCCTTTCCTTGCTTATTAAGTTTACCAGAGAATTTTCTAGACATGTAGAACCTGATTTTCTGCAAGACATTGACAATAACTTTTAATAGCATTTTTGTGGGTGAGAATGAGGGATGGCTTCTGGTATAATTAGGTAAAATTGTGACTAGTTGATTAATTGGATGCAAAGGTTGAAAATTTAATGCGCTGTGTTAGCATGAAAAGATATCTAACATGAAGTCTCAGAGCTCTATTCTCTTCACAGTAACACTCAACATTTTCAATTAATAACTTTATTTCAATTAATAAGGCATGCTGATCAAATTGGCACATTACACGAAGCTGTGAGCCAAAACAAATTTATTTTTAGATTCTTTCATTTAAAGTGTTTCAGCTGGCTGGAAGGGAAATAAAACGTATCTCTGAACCCAGCGTACCCAATGACCACACCAGCAGAGGAGGTGGGGTAGGTCACCCACTGGGGATGACAAAGGGAAGCTTCACCATGCCTCTAGAGAAGTACCTGAGTGAGAAAGCTGCAAGAGGGCCCATATGGGCACATGAAGGTCATTCTCATGGCTGCACAATAAAAGCCAAACTCAGAAGCCATCTATGCCAAGAGACAGTAAGGTACCTGCACCAGCTGGAGGAACAGATGAAACTGAAGAAATGACGTATTCACTACAATTATGCCAATGGGCTCCCAACCATGAGTGATACTTTCATTCTGTCCTTGCCGCTCCTGGCTCCTGGCACAAGTAGGAAAATTAAAAGATGGAAACAGGTGGTGTAAGAGGGAAAGACTTCTGAGAATTGGAAGAAGATCAGAGAGGGATAGGTAAGCTTTGGCTGAGGGAGTAATACATCAATTACATTAAATATTCACCTAACTGTGAGTATGTTTTGATTTGTAAGTGACTGTAAGTAGCAACATTAGTTACTGCCAACTGGAAGTAGAATTTCATAGGGAAATTTAGTTTTGTTAAATATAAAAGAATTCCTCTCTCTCTCTCTAACTTATCTGATTTGATACTGTCTCATTCTGACTGTCCCTGTTTCACAAGCAAAGCATTTTGAAGAATACCTGGCACTTCATAAATGTTCAATGGATGACAGTTTCACAAAAAGATCTGTTTTATAGCATGGTATCTGGACCACTCATGAAATTAGAGTCAGTTTAAGATGAAAATTAATAAATTAGGGTGTACCCAGAAGAGACTGTCCAAGATAATTTGTATTACCCCCCAGGTATAGGGGGTGTTAAGACTCCCCAGAATGGTCCAACTGTACAACTAATGTGTATAAAGTGGATGCAAGGAAGGGGGCAAGGATGTGTTTCCCTGGAAAGGATGGCAATCCAGGGTCTATGGTAAATAAGGAGAGGTCTAAGCCAGATGCCTAGGCATCCAAGCTTGTTGTGGGAGAGCCAGAGGAGTGGGTTTCCCACCGTAGTTTGTTATGAAGGGAGATTATTTAGGAATACTGTCTAAATGTGTAAAGGGAAAAGATATAGGGGAGAAATGACTTCATGCAAATTTGAGAACTGACTAGGACAACGGGTTTCATAGTGACATGGGATGAGATGTGGCACTCTGCAGGCATGGGTTGAAAACTGAGTGATTGCCATATACATTAGATTTTGTGTTGAGTTTACATTATTACACAGAGTTGGGTTGAGAAATTCAGAGCTACAAAGATAAAATCTTGTCCTCAAGTAATTTACAGCTTAGTAAATTAGGAATACTAGAAAATACACAAATAAATTGCCCTGTCATGAAAGAAACATGTGCCTGTGTACAGTACAGACACAAAAGAGAGAGGAGGGATGGAGAAAGATTCTCAGAAAAAAGGAGGTGCTTGATTTGAGTCTGGAAAGATGAACATATTTCTTCCAAATTGACTAGGAAAGGGCCTTTCATGTAGGAGGCTTCCATGATGTTCCACAATGGAAAGCATATTGTTATGAAAAAATCTGGCAAATTTAAAATGCCAGGAACTCAGTACAAGTGGACTGAAAGAGAGATTATTATGAGACATAAAAGTTATAAAGATACATAAGTCCTAGATCGTGAAGAACCTTACCAGGATGCTAGTATGTTCTGCCATTTTCTCATAGAGAGTAGGGAGCCAGTAAAGAGTTTTTAAAGCCACAGAGTGGAAACTCACACTGGCAAAGGTTTGAAGATGAAGTGGAAGACAGAACAGAGCACTTCTTTTGAGACTGGTTCAGTGATCCCTGGAAGGAAGGACTGAGGAGGTTCGGGAGGAAAGCAGTAGAGGAGGTGACGGTGGAGACAAAGAAGAATCAATAGATTTTAGTCATCTTCTGGTCTGGGGGTAGGAAGGAGAAGTGTAAGTAAGTCTTGACTGGATCTCAGCTTTCTGCCGAGAACATTCACCAAGAACAGTAAAACAGGGTTGGAGACATTTCATTAAATGCAGATGAATTCAGTTTGGCTTTAAGGTGTCCGGGGTCATCCAAGTGGCATGTCCTTAGGCAATTGGCTATATTGGTCTGGAGCTCAGAAAATATGGATTAATGATTCTGTTTTCAAGTATGTAAACAGCAGCTGAATCATTGGGTTAAGTGTTTAATGAGAAGTGTTAGTGTGTAATGAGAAAAGGAGTGCACAAAATTTTAGGTTATGTCAGCATTAAACAGATTCCTGGAAGACTGTCAAGAGAAGTGATTGGAAGGAATGCTTGGAGAGATAAAAGGAAAACATATGCAATATATGTAGTAGAAGCCAAGAGACAAGAGTTTCTAGAAGACAGACATATGCAGTACTGTGGCAGAGAAGTCAAAACAAGTTGAGGACTTAAAAACTGTAGATTGAATTCGTTGATTGACTGAGTTGCCAGGGTAGAAATTATATTGCAGTTAGTAGAACAGGAATGCTTTTGTTTTTTTTTTTTTGCGGTACACGGGCCTCTCACTGTTGCGGCCTCTCTCTTTGCGGAGCACAGGCTCCGGATGCGCAGGCTCAGCGGCCATGGCTCACGGGCCCAGACGTTCCACGGCATGTGTGGTCCTCCCGGACTGGGGCACGAACCCGTGTCCCCTGCATTGGCAGGCGGACTCTCAACCACTGTGCCACCAGGGAAGCCCTCAGGTTAATTTTTAAAAGGAGCTATCACTCTTCAGACACTGGAGAAAAAAAGTGATGGTGAGGAGTTATAGCTAAATGTGAATGTGGGAACAGAAAACATCTGATTGCCCTATTTTACTCAGAAAAGTGGGAGGAAAGGGGGATGGAGCTGGCAATAGAGCAGGTGGCTGGAGGACACCTGACACCTCCACTGGAACATATTGAAGGCACTGCACGTTCAATCTATAGAAAATCCAACTCACAATCATCCTGACAGCCTTGACCTTTATTTTTAGCTCTAAATCCATAGATTTAAACACGTACTTTATGTGGGTATCCCAAAGATTACTTGAAACCTAGAACTCTGCCTTGTCAAATCTTCTCTCTCATCCTTCAAAAGTCAGCATCTCTCTTATCCTATTTTGCCATGTAAGTATCTCCACAGTCTGTTAATTGCACTGTCTGGCTGTCACTATTCCAGCCCAAGCTTCTGTCATCTCTTACTGAATACTGCAGTATCCACCAGCATGTAAGCTACTTCCAAACGGAGACACTGTTGTCTCGTTAACCATTCTATTCCCACAGTCTAGAAGAGGGGCTGGGGCTGGCCCTCAGTAAATACTAAATGCCCATGGATTAGATGAATCAAAGAATAGCTTTCTAACTGATTTCCTGGCCTCCCATCTTACTCTGTCCATACTTCCTTTCTCTAAACCCTTGGTACCCAAAGCATGGTCTGTGGACCCATAGTAGCTCTGTCGTCTGGGAATTTGTTAGAAGTGCAGGCTCTCAGGCCACACCTGCAGATGTACTGGATCAGAATCTGCATTAACAACACCTGCAGGTGATTTGTAGGCACATAGAATTTGAAAGCTCTCAGGCCCCTAATGCTCTAAATAGCATCCAGAAAGATCTTTCAAAACACAAATATAATCATGTCACCTACCCTTTCTTAAAAATATTTCAGTGGCTTCCCTTGCCAAAGACTAAAATCGTTAATCCATCTGAGAGGACAGAACTTAGTCTCATCCCTCCCCACCTCCCCGACCAACCTCCTTTCCCACCTTGGTCCCTTTCAGGCCTTTGGCCCCCTCACAGGTGCTTGAACACGCCTTGTTCCCTCCCACCGCAGGGCCTTGGCTTCTGCTGTTTCTTCTGCTTTGCTCACTTCTGTTCTCAATCCCAGCAATACCTTTCTTAACTCTTACTCATCTTTCAAATCTCATGTCAATTTTAATTTTTATTCAGTAAAGCCTTTTTGACCCCCCAGTTGCCTCCTCTATTTAGTCACAAAGACCATGTTTCTTTCCTATGTGGTATTTAACATAGTTGTGATTTATTATTGTTATTTTTGGTATATTAGCATTGTTGGATTAAAGGCTGGCTCCACAATTGGAGCGTGAGGTCCTTGAAGGCAGAAAAAGTGTCTGTTTTGTTCACTGTAATATCTCCATTGCTTAGCACAGTGTTTAACTTGATAGATAAGTATTTAAAGACAAAATGAAAGCAAGGAAGAAAGAATGAATTTATTTTTCACAATGAAGTAACCAAGGAGAGAGAGATTGGTGAAAGAGAAAGAAAATGGAGACAGCAGCTCTACATTTCTGAATTAGTAAGCGGCAATGGTCAGGAAGATGTATATAAAAACTGTCGGAGGGAGCTGTTAAAAGATTTGTTAATGATCTGACCAGAGATAAAACAAAAATCAAAGTGCTACTAAGTCACAGAAAAAAAAACACAACAACAATCCACTACAATTAAAAAAGAACTAAGGGCTTCCCTGGTGGCGCAGTGGTTGAGAGTCCACCTGCCGATGCAGGCGACACGGGTTCGTGCCCCGCTTCGGGAAGATCCCACATGGCGTGGAGCGGCTGGGCCCGTGAGCCATGGCCGCTGAGCCTGTGCGTCCGGAGACTGTGCTCCGCAACGGGAGAGGCCACAGCAGTGAGAGGCCCACAAAACAAACAAAAAACTAAGTAACTGATTTCAATATTGTTAAAAATAATAATCCTGATTTTTCTTTGAGTTTACTAAACCAGACAGTAGACACTTTACAATCAGCGTTTTGAATTTCTTAACCTTTCTATAAAGCAAGTATTAGTATTAATTTCTTTATCAGGACATGGGGATAACGAATCCCAAAGGAAGAAAGTAACTTCCCCAGGTCACATCACTAATATGAGCTTAAGTTTGCTTGAATTCAAAGCAAAGTTATTTTTACTATCTTATGCTCTGTCCCTGTGAACAAATATTGTTTATTTAGTGCTGCTTCACCATTAACAGATTTTAAGTCTTTAGTACTAAGAAGAAAAACACTTTGAAAAAATAATAAGTCTATAAAAGCTTCTTTTTATTAGACATTTAAAAAAATTCAATGTGTCTCTTTTAGAAAATGAAATTTCATATGTTGTTAGCAAAGCATATGTCAGAGAACAGATTAAATAACAAGAAGATCCACCAGTTCCTTCATCATCATTGTCTGTTCTTATAGACAAAGGCTACAACATAAGACAATATTTTACTTGGAAAAAAGTGTGCAAAACTTGAAATATTACCATTAGAGGTTCATACATATTTGGAATTATTCTATTTGCTTTAGGAAAAATTGGGTATGTGTGCAATAAGCAGGATATTTGCAAGCCAAAATCCAATCTTCACATAAATTAATGAGGGAAGAAGTAATCAGATAGCAATGTCTAACCAAAGGTATCTCCTATGCTCATTCTAGTAGTAACAGTGCTTGAATTCACAATGGCTGACTTTTTAAATCTAATTTGCCAGTGCCTTTTGGTACACATTCCTTGTTGATGTCAACCTAAATTCTTTATCGCAGGAAGAACAGAATAATAATACAGATTCCCAGGGCAGAGCTGAGGTTAATAAAAAAAAAGTCATAAAGGGAAAAACAAGACTGGTAGGAACTAGCACAGTAATAAAACCTATTTCTCTCATTAAAGAGGAAAAGTCCTGAATTTTTTAAGATGAAAATTCTCACTGTGAATGCATTTTTTCATTACCAAATAAGGCCCGGTAATTTTATCTTGTAAATTGGACTGGAGGATCGTATGAGGTCTTGCAGAGAGAAACTGCTGCAATGATCACCACTCCCTCTCAGCAGGACCGTGGTGCTGCTGAGAGTGATTTTCTTTTCCTTTCTCAAAGCTAGAGGTGTTTTCCAGCTGATAGAATTAATGGAGGAGAATTGTGAAAGATGTGACACAAATAATCCACAGAATCAAAAAAAAAAGAATCAAAGCACTCTGCTGCTCAGGGCCATTTTTGCTCAGCACTTCTTAAATTACATCCATTGTATGATTTACAGACATCTCTCTTTTATCTAGAGAGTCATCTAGATCAAAACAGTAATATAGCTTTGTTGACAAATGCCACAAAGCCGACTTTATTCTCGGGGTCCATCTCTAATTTCTGCTTAGTCACAGGCAGACCACAAATGGACATGACGACAATCTCAGACATGATCTTTAATATCGGGCTGCCCATCTTGGCAACACTGGTTTTTCAAGGGTATTATCCAGTGCTTCAGTAGTACACTGGGATCATGTAACTTACCAACACTCCCAAGATGGACATCTTGGGGCTTCCCTGGTGGCGCAGTGGTTGAGAGTCCGCCTGCCGATGCAGGGGACACGGGTTCGTGCCCCGGTCCGGGAAGATCCCACATGCCGCGGAGCGGCTGGGCCCGTGAGCCATGGCCGCTGAGCCTGCGCGTCCGGAGCCTGTGCTCCGCAACGGGAGAGGCCACAGCAGTGAGAGACCCGCCTACCGCAAAAAAAAAAAAAAGGACATCTTTCAGGGAAGAATCAATGTTATGATTCGCATACTTAGCTAGGAGATCAAAAGAGTTTTCTGGCTATTGAATATTTGGCAAATTCCAAAATTTAGAGAAAAACATATGGTTTCAGGGCAGCTGAATACAATAAAATTTTATTCCTCCTCAACTTTTTACATAACAAATACTTTGTGTGTGTGTGTGTGTGTGTGTGTGTGTGTGTGTGTGTGTGTGTGTAAGAAATCCAGAAAGCTACTTGAGTTTTAGGTGCCTTGAAGGGGCCAGGAGCTTATAACAGCTTTCCCTTCAGCTAAGATCAGAGGAGGAAGAAAACTGAAGGAGTTATTTTTCCTAAGTGACATTGTTTCCAATTAATAGACACAGGGATATGAAAAGGGTCATGTGGTTTAAAAAGTCCATAGTATGGAGATTTGCTGAAATAATTGCCCAGGTTGGAAGCTTCATCAGCCCGTCAGATCTTTCCCCCTGTACGAGAGCTTTTACAATATACTTTAAGAGACCACTGTGTAACCTTCACAGGCCAAACACCCACCCAGCAGCACATGATTAAAGTCTCAAACATATGCAAAAAGGAGCCCTGCTGGATATTTTCCTTTCAACTGGCCATTATTTCAGGCTTCACAATGTAATGTTTTTTTATAACAGCTTGCATTATGAGGAAAGACTGTATAACTGGAGGACTAACCAGCAGTGGTTGAGGAAAGTGAATGTTGCAAGCTGCATATATTCTTGAAACTATTTAAGGCATCTCAGCAATTCAAAATTCAGTAATGTTTACTGCAAATTCACATGCATTCCGAATTACCTACCTTGATCAAAATTATATGTTAAATTCTAGCCCTAAAGTTGATATTGTTGGGTATTATTTCTTGTATAATTTAAAGGGATGAAAGAGGTTGATACATAACTTATCATCATGATTATTAAGTATGGGTAGTGTCGGTAGTAATGGCATAGTATTAAATTGGAACGTAGGCTATCATAGAACTCTCTGGGTTCAAATCCCAGCTTTTGGATTTTTGCTAGTTACCTGACCTTGGACAAGATTTTTTACCTCTCTAAGCCTCAGGTTCTTCATCTGTGAAATGATAGTAGTAGTATTTTCTTAATTGGGTACAGTATGCTGTGGGGAATCAAACTTTGTAGGGCATTTCAGACAATACCTGGCAAGTTGTTCAGCAATTGCTTCAGTTGTTTTTGAGAACTTCATTATTACCACCATTGTTCTTTGGATATAAAAATTATATATATCACAGATCCTTTGAACTGGTTTACTCTTTATTAAGGAGAGGACCATCCAAAACCTTGAAAAGCTTAAATTGACGGCAATTGAGTTTGCTGAGTATAAGGAAGTATTTATGGCAGATGACGTAAAAAGAAGTGAACAGCCACTTATACACATCAAATCTGTCATCTGGCATTCATGAATTTAGTAAATAGCACTAGGTAACTATTTATATCATTATATTTTAGACTTGAAAGCCTTACAGTTTTCTTCTACATTTTAGAAGATCTCTTCTGGAGGTCTTGAATCTAAACAATATACTCATTTAAATAGATTAGATGTCAGCTCTCTGTATTAATGTTTTTGGATTTGTTGAGAAAGCTTTTTGTGCTTTATATTACCTTTTAAGACAGTCCTTCCTCATTGTTCCATATACAATAGATGAATGCAAAATATGACCAATTCTTATGATAGGCAGTAAGCCAAGTACAGAGACACAATCATGAGACAGATAGCATTCTGATCTTCTAAGAGCTTACTGTCTGATGAAGTAAGTAATGAAGTAACAAAACATAAATAAGCACAGCTGAATGTGAGGAATAGTTTTCCTAGGGTTCCATTGGGGCAGCAAGGGGTGAACGGTGAAGGAAGGGTTCTTAGAAGAGTTAATATTTGAGCTGATTCCTAAATGAGAAGTGATAGTAAACATAGAAGAGAGGAATCAGAAAGAAGGAGCATCTTTGTAAAATCCATGAAGTGCTTGGGGGAACTACAGCTTTTATTATCTGAGTTCCTGGAGAATACAGGAAGGGTGGGTGGGCTGTAAGGTCACGTAAGCAGAGCTACATCACAAAGTGTTTTGCAAGGAAATTTAGTTTTTACTCTAAAGGCAATTGGAACCATTGAAAAGCTTTGAGCAGGTAAGTTTTATGACATCTGGCTGTGAGGAAGAGAATGAATTTTGGGGTGGTGGCAGGTAGACTAGCTTGTCATAATCTTAGAGGAGGAGTTACGAGCCAGCTCTGTGGACTCTTTGGATTCTAAAGTTGTCAGGTAAAACTTTGTAGCCATGATTGCTTATTATCTAAGTATTCATTTTTACATCAATTTTTCTGGCCCAAAATTTTTTCGTATTTTTTGTTTTTTTTAAAGAGATCTTTATTGGAGTATAATTGCTTCACAATGCTGTGTTAGTTTCTGTTGCACACCAAAGTGAATCAGCCATATGCATACATATGTCCCCATATCCCCTCCCTCTTGAGCCTCCCTCCCACCCTCCCTATCCCACGTTTCTAGGTCATCGCAAAGCACCGAGCCCATCTCCCCATGCTATAGATATTGTTGGGGTTTTGTTCGACCACAAATTTTTCACCAACTCACAAATGACAAATCTGCTATCACTTTTGCCAAATCATCTGAAACTGAAATGCCCGAGATGCCCCGCCATTGCTATGCATATGTATATAATCTTATTTTTGCTATAACGACATTTTCAAAGTAATTAGACACTTTTATTTTAAAGAATAAATACAGATTCAAGAGGTATGAAGGAATTTTTCCAGAAAAATATCTTAGTAATATTGAAGGTGTTTGTGACTGGTTACCAGAGGAAGAAGCATGCAGGCCTGAGGCAGTTTTATGATAAGAAAAAATATATTTTCATTTCTTAAAGACATTTTGCCAAAATACCCACATAGCAGTGACAGACTTCAGTTTTATTTTACTTCTGGCATGTGTGTGCCATTTTAAGGATTATAAGGCAATCCATACAATTTGTTCTGGTCTCTGGGAATAAGGGGCTTTGATAGTGCACAGAACATTGGAGACAGGCATGAATACATTCAAAAAATTATATTACATTATTATATATATAAACACACATATATATGGCAGAAAGCTCTGTGATTCAACAGATCTCAGATAAAATGTATTCATATAGAATTTGAATGAAAGGAAGAATGGCAGTGGTTTCTGAGCCACTGTTGAAAATTGTGGAAAGCTTTTCTGTTTTTCTCTTTGAGAAAAGAACTCTAAAAACTTGTAAACTTTAACAAATAAACAGAATCAGTTGAGCTACCTAAGCCTAGATTTTTACCTGGGGCCTATCTAACTTAAAACTGGATATGTGATTAAAAGACAAACAAACAGGGCTTCCCTGGTGGTGCAGTGGTTGAGAGTCCACCTGCCGATGCAGGGGACACGGATTCATGCCCCGGTCCGGGAAGATCCCACATGCCGCGGAGCGGCTGGGCCTGTGAGCCATGGCCGCTGAGCCTGCGCATCCGGAGCCTGTGCTCCGCAACGGGAGAGGCCACAGCAGTGAGAGGCCTCCGTACCGCAAAAAAAAAAAAAAAAAAAAAAAAAAAAAAGACAAACAAACAAGAAATTCATCATTCACCTTTCATTTGTACTGATGCTCCCTTTTTTTAAAGTGTTCTCAATCCTGATGAATTTTTAGGACAAAGAAACTTAAAAATATCTGGGAAATTAGTATCAGCAGCACAAAAAAAGCATGGCAGAGCCTTTGGGGTTGATCATAGGATGAAAACGTCTAAGTTTTATGACTTCTTGAGAGGAGTTTCCTGCCAAAATATAGACAATAAATTGTTTTATTTAGGGTATATTATATTCTTACAGTTAGCAAGAGGAGAGCTATATTTCTCTCTAGTGATCAGTGAAACTACAAAAAGTATAAAGAATGTAACGGAAAAAATTGCACGACACAATACGTTAAATATCAAAAACAGATATGATTTGAAATTATATCTTTAAAACAGTGTAATCCTTTTGTTTTTATACATTTGGTTAATAATGACAATTTTTAAGGAAAAATCAGTATTTTAAGTTAATATATCTGAAAGAAGATCTTGCAATGGCCATAGTCCATGAGGTGCAGCTTCATTCCTCTTGCACAAAGTGAGAAATGCAGGGTTACTGCTCTATTATCACATTAAATTTCAAGCTTGACCTTGACCTATAAAATCTAAGATCTCCTCCCTCCCTTCTTTCCTTCCTTCCACGTGTCTCTTTCAACCTATTACCTATTTAGAAAAACACAGTGCGATTGTCTTTCTTCTTTGAATTTTCCATTTGAACACTTTATTAATCAATTTTTACTGTATCTCACATTTAATGGTATCATTGGAGGTTGTTGAGCATAGGAGTGTTCTGCCCATGAACTGTAGGTTCAGTTGTCAGGGTTACAGTCTGGAGGACAGGTCACTCATGAGAGACTGGGGCTTGGGTTAGGTTGGTAGCAGTGGAAGTGAAAGGGAGAGATAGCTTTACACAGGAGCAAGCAGAGGGACTTGCTCATAGGCTGTTTGAGGAGTGAGAGCTATACTTGTAGGTAAGGATTCAGGTGTCTCTATGATGAGGAATAAATGATGGAAATACATACAATAGAAAAGAAAGAGAGTCAAATATTATAGTGAGAAAGTTGTAGCAGTGGATGTAACTTGAGAGAAAAAAAAAGAAAAGAATTTTAAAGACATGTCACCTAGACAGTGTATCCTATTGGAGAGACAGTCTTAGTATTTCTCTTAGCGGTTCACATAACAAGCAGTCTTAGTGATGAGCAGGGAAGCTGCACTGTCAAGATGGAGAAGCACGTTGTCCAATGCCATTTTGGTTAGTTTCAAAAAAAAATTCATAAGATATGATAAACGAAGGTCAAGGTGAAGGTAGAGGCTTGGTTCCGTCAGCTAATTCTGGTTAATTTATTTTCAAGATAATATAAAATTCCCTTCTTCTTCTGCATGTACATGTGTGTATGTGTGTGACTCTTGATTATGCTTTGATTACAGTTATGACAACCATAACTAAACTACTGAATGATTACTCAGTGGCAGGAACCATACAAAGCACAAATAAGCGTGATCATATTTACTCTTCACAGCAGGCTTTAAAGGTAGTAGCATTATTATTTCCATATTAGTTCCATTTTACAGATGAGGACACTAAGGTTCCGAAAGATTAAAAAGTTTGCTCAGCTTCCCAAAGCTGGTAAACATCAGAGCCAATATTCAAATCCAAGTTGTCTGACTACAGAGTCTCAGTTTTTAACCAATACACTTTACTCTCAAGCTTTATGCTGGATTTGAAAAAACGTACATAACTTCTTTATAGATTTACTTCACCTCTTTTCATGTCATGTGGAGAGTGGAACACTTACAGAAATGCAAATTAGTAGCATATCACAATATCTTAATCCGTGTAGAGAGAATACATGCGGTCTGGATTTTGGTAGGGAAACATGAGTTTCCCATCCTTATCCAAGAGCATATAATGTGGATGGAAGCATCAAAGCTGCCACGTATGTATTTAATTAAGCAGTATTTATCTTGAGATACTTCATTCATGGGATGTAATATTTCTTGGGGGATGCTTCAGCACAAATACCTAAAGAGATTTTTTTCCCCTTACTTGATCTTTCAGACCTGGATTGTTTTATCCCTTCTCTACATAGCAAATTTCTTTTTTTGCTGTACACGGGCCTCTCACCGTTGTGGCCTCTCCCGTTGCGGAGCACAGGCTCCGGACGCACAGGCTCAGCGGCCATGGCTCACGGGCCCAGCCGCTCCGCGGCATGTGGGACCTTCTTGGACCGGGGCACGAACCCGTGTCCCCTGCATCGGCAGGCGGACTCTCAACCACTGCGCCACCAGGGAAGCCCTCTTTTTTTCTTTTTTTTCTTAATTAATTTATTTTATTTTTGGCTGTGCTGGGTCTTCGTTGCCGCAAGGGGCTTTCTCTAGTTGCAGTGAGCGGGCTTCTCATTGCGGTGGCTTCTCTCGTTGCAGAGCTCGGGCTCTAGGCGCACACAGGCTTCAGTAGTTGTGGTTCAAGGGCTTAGTTGCTCTGTGTCATGTGGGATCTTCCCGGACCAGGGCTCGAACCCGTGTCCCCCGCATTGTCAGACGGATTGTTAACTACTGAGCCACCAGGGAAGCCCTACATAGCAAATTTCTATTCAACAAGACAGGTCAAACTGGATTCCTTAATAATTCCAGTTAGTTAGTATCTCTCTTTCTGGGATCATCTAGCCCTTTGATAAGACTGTCACAACACATTACTTTGAGCGATCATATCATGAGGGCAAGGTTCATACATTCTTATATTTCCTATTACCTGACCCATAGTAGAAATATATTAGTGATTATTGAGCTAATGTATACCTGAAAAGTAGGTGTATTTCAGAATACCACTGTGAGCATTTCAAGCCTGACTTTGACAGCCCTTTGTTCTCTGGAGCACAAGTGACTTTCAGAAGTCCAGAGGTCCTATAGAAACTTGGTGAACAAAACATTTCATTTATGGGCCAAATGAATCTGTTAAAGTAATTTTACTTGAAGGCCATAATGCACATTGCCTAACTGCATTTTTAAAAATATGACCGTTGATGGTGTCGTCTTCAATTATTTTTTTTCCGATTCTGAATCTATTCTTGATTTTGCCCTGAGTATCATCTTGCTGTTCAGAGTGATGTCCAATTATATTTAATTGCGTCACTTTTACAGTTAAAATTTCCGCCATGACCAATTTTTCTGTGTTCCTGGATGGCTTTATAAGTAATCTGTTATTTTTTAAATTTCCGATTTGAAATAATGATGTGCTCAATTTGCTTCTTATGTTTGGCTAAAAACATATGTCTGTGGATTGCCTTTACCCATTCTAGTAAAACTGTTTAATTCACTCACTTTAGTTATAAATTTGCTATGTTTTTGCTTCAACCAGGCACACAATAAGATTCAACAGTTTTCAATTTTCTTGCTATAACAATTCTGTTTCTCAGATGGCAAGTTATTGTGCCAGAACCATCAAATTACCTGAGGAGTTAGCCAAGGGGGATAATGGATGTAAATGAAGGGTTTATTCAACACTCTTAGCCCAAGGTGATTGTCTTTTTTTACATTTGGAAAAGAATGAATTTTATACACTACCAGGCAGAAATGATGAAAGGAACCATTTTCCTCTAACTCCCAATTTTAAGTAACATATTTAGACTGATTCCTGCAACTTTAGTGAAATCAGTTTCTCTGGATGAAGTTATGCTCTCATCTACATAGAAGTAGAGAGAAAACTGTTCTGCCCCTTGTAACAATGGATAGAAAGGGCTTTGCTTGGTGATGAAATTTGAGTCAAGTATTAGCATATGAGATGGCTACACAATTTTCTTCACATTGAATTCATTGCCTAACTTGTTACCAGCCAGAGAGGCAAATACTTGATCATGAGACGGTACGTCTGCAGTTAGTCATTTAAGTAGCTGCTGTTAGAAGGTTACCATTTGCACAGAATTTTATCTTTCCCCTTAGATCTTTGAGATCACAGTAAGTTATAATCATTTATAACCAATTATTTCAGCAAGCATTTCCTGAGCCGCAACTACATGCCTAGCACTATATCAGTCTGTGGAAGTTAAAACAGTTGCAGAATATGGGGCCCTCAGGCAGCTTGCAATCTAGAAGGGCCCATGGGCATCACACAAATTAATCCTAGTGGGATGGCTTCTATTAAGGAGACATGCAGAGAGCAAATGAAGACCAGTGGGAAAGACCTACCCATAGCCACAAGTGGGAGGGGCCAGGTCAGGTGTTGAACATTTGCCCCAGACATCATCAAAGCTGGGGTAAGCACTTAGACTACTGATCTACCTGCCAGCAGCCAGTAAAATGCACATAGGTTTCAATACCTATGTAAAGAGAAGGACTGAGGGTTAGTTTCTTAGTTTTAATACTTAGAAACAGAGTAAACAGCATTTCCTGAGCTTCAATTTTCTCATCTGCAAACTAAGAAAATTTACCTTATAATGTTGTGAAGACTTAATTAATATATTCAATAACACTTTGTATATCATGTGCATTGTACGTCATGCTCAATACATGGTGACTGTTGATTTTAGTAAGACCTTATATATGAACATTACAATAAGAGAAGATTAAAGGAAAAATGTAAAATTTTCTAGGCAGACTTTAGTCTAGCTTTTTCCTACTTAAGTTCAGTTCAGTACAGCTTCTATATTTAGAGCCTGTGTTTGAAACAATTTGTAATACTGTCGCATGGAAAGCTCGGGAACAGTCTGGAAAGAATCTTGATCACAGTGGCCTCCCTCCCTCCCTTCCTTCCTTTCTTCTCTCCCTTTCTCCTTCCCTCCCTACTTTTTCCTTTTCTTTTTTTCTCTCTTTCAGCACTTGGTGTACATTTTACTTGTCTCTGTTGAGGGAATTATTATCTCCAGTCTTCCTTGGGAAGACTGGCAGGTAGCACAGAGAAGGAAAGGGACTTTCAGGTTCAAAAGGAATCTAGTTTGCTTATCTGTTCTGGAATCTGAGGAAACTTAACTCTGAGCATGCCAAATATCAACTTTTCTAGTAGTCGGTGCATTTAGGGAGCCAGTGAACGGTCAGAAACAGCATTAAACAAAACCAGACCCCATGAACTGAAGCTGGGAAAACCAAACAAAGACCCCTTGTGGGTTTTCTCCCTGCTCTTGGTAATATACACCAAACCACTAGTCATAGCTGAACAAGCAAAACCTTCAACCTAAAACCTATATATTTAAATTATTTCCACATAAATGGATTATTATCCTGATTTGTTTTTCAGTTCATGTTTCTTTAAGTAAGGAATATGTTAACTTTAAGCAAGAAGGATTTAAAATGTCAGTAATATGAGCAACTCCTTTAAAAACTTTTCTGTACTTTTCATTAAAAGAGACCATTTCTTTTCAGGAGATAGAATATCTGATTTCAGTTGTTCCCTGCTCTCTTTAATGGGATCATTAGACAAATAGTGTAGCACTTCATGGGTCTTAAAGAAATGTTTCACCTGTAAATTCTTTCTCAATTTTCTGTGCTCAAGAAGAAGGGATTTGTGGTGTGTCACCAGGAGAAGGGAGATTACTAACTGACATATTCAATTGTTAGAGTTCTGTGTGATTTAGAGACATCGAATTTAGTGGGTTCAATTTTAATCTGGTTTACAGGAAAGTGACACTTTATATCATGTGAAAAATATACTTTCTCAATTGGGACACAAAACGTGAAAAGACATCTTTTCACCTTTCAATATATCTCCTAGGGTAAAAACAAAAAACTTGTTTTTACTTTTCACATCGTTCAGACTGTTTTTTCCACTATCTTCACCCTAGATTAATTATGACGTCTAAAAACGCCTGGCTGTCCTAACATTTAATAGGCTTCTTGATTTCATGTTTATATGTCATGGTGACAAAGCATTTGACTTCTGCAATGCAAATTTATCTTAATTAGGGAATGTAAAGCATGTTATCATTGCCAAATAAAATAGAATGTTTTTCAAAATTTATTTTATTGAGTAACAATGATTTATAAAATTATATGTATCATAGTTTTTTATCAACAAGATTCATCAAGAGTTGATGACCCGAGCACATCCTGAAAAATCCTTAGGGTTACATTGTACTTACCTGCAGCCTCTTCTGATAATGGAGACTGTGCAAATGGACACTGAAAGTTAATGTCATCACATGGTGGAATTAGGCAATTTACCCAAAGCACCTGTAACTATTTTCCATAAAAACAGACATGTGAAGCATTTACAGTCTTTACATTACATAAAATTACTAAAAGCAAAGCTAAGAATTTAGGACGTGTTATAGTCTATGCCAATCAGTGTCTCACTTTCATTGTTGTCGGTAATTTTTTAATCCAAAGGTCCTTCCTCTGTGTAGGATTAGCCTTTTTTGGAGCCGAGCTGAAGACTCTGAAGCTGTCTGTCATTATTGTTTGCAATTTGGAGCTGTTTTCCCAAAGGATTGTAATCAGTTTGCTTTTAAAGACTAAGTGATAAGTTTGAAAAGGAGTGACAGGCAGAAAATTAAAAATAAAATGATTGTAAAATGGAAATATATAAAGTAGCTTGAAAAATTGTCTTATCATATTTGGCCAATTAGTCTGAAACAAGCTCTTAATCCAAGCTCTTATAAACGTCAAATCTATATGTTTATCAGAAGTGGTTCAATTTTAGCCCATCTTTATGCCTGTGATGTGGAAAAATAAATAGAAGACACTTGGTGACAGCATTCATTCCAAAATACCTTATTTACATCTAATCAATATTGGACAACGCCACATGGTTATTTTTTATTTTATTTTTTGTTATTCCTGGCTCTAAATGAACAGAGATGGAGTAGCCATAGATTGAATTTGAGTTGGCAGGGCAATAAGAAACAAGTCTTTTTTTATAATGATATCTTTCTGTTTAGAGATAGGTAATTTGAGAAATATCCATACATTTAAATGCTCTCTTCAAAATTATTAAAATCACTTAGCAACTACGTATGATAATAAAATACCCCATTGTCTCATATTCCAATGCTTAGATAAAATATTTTGTCATGTATCTAATACCTTTGTATGTCTGTAGATAGAATTTGTGAATGTTCATTTATGCTATGTCCACGTATACACACATAGCTGTAAATTGGGCAGTCCATTTTGAGTAAAATTAGTCTATCCACATGTAAAATTAGTCTATCCACATCTTACCCTTTCTGAGTTTGATGCATCAAAGAAACTTTACTTTTGCCAAACTCTTCCAAGTCTGAGTCATTGTTTAAGAGAATGTATTTTTCCTGCTTGTCGGCTTATATCAGTTTCATTTCCCAAAGTGTTGATTCTATAATCTCTGCAAGTCTGCTTAAATCTTAAGGTGTTTTTAAAGATATACCTATTTGTATCCTATGCCAACACTAAGGAAACAAATTCAGGGCAGATGGCTTATCAGTCTGAGCTCCCCAGTTTAGTGTTAAGTCCCAAACCCAAGTGGCTTATGGGGCTTTTCTGCCCAAAGCTCCTCCCACTGTCACTGCAGCTTGGATTTCAGTCCCACCTTTACAGGACTGGATGTGGGGAGGCAGAAGGAGAGAACAAGTTTAGCAAGATAAAGGACTCCTGTGTAGGGAGGGGATAGGAAATCCAGTATCTATAAATAGCCAACAACCCCTTTGGTGAACTTTCATCTAAATTTTCTTTCATCTCAAACTGTTATTAAAAAGTCAAAAAGAAGAATTTTTTTAAAGGGGGGAAAACCACTGTGGTATCTTGAGATGCCCTGTGAGACACAGATTTAATTCTCAAACACCAAATAGCACTCTTGAGCCAGATTTTCTTCTCTCTAGCTTCGATGAATGTAGTCTCTCGGCTCTGTGATAAATTTTATTCAAGTCAGAATGCAAATTCTTTCATACAACATTTAAAAAAATTTTTATTCTGATATGTTACCCTGGCAATAAAGGATTAATACTCACATGTTGGCTACAAATGAAGCTCATTACTCTGATGATTATTGACAAGGGTTAGAAAATTAGTAGATTTCTCCTATGTGTACAATTTTCTTCCTAACCTATTGGTTCTGTTTATTCTGTAGAGGTGGTTACTTACACATGCAGCTGCTGTCTTTTCACCTTTCTCTTAGAGAAATGGTTCTCAGTCCTGCCTGAACATTATACTCACCTGGGGAGTGTTTAAAAACATACCAGTGCCAGGGCCCCAACCTAGTTAAATTAAATCAGAATCTTTGAAGGTAGAGCCTATTTGTCTTAAAAAACACAAAATGAAAACAAAAACCTCCCTAAGTAAGTCCAAGATCCAGCTCGTATTAAAAAATCCTGCCTTCAAAGCCTGTTCTCAATTGTTGCTTATTAGCTAACATTTTTCATTGCAAGCATCACAACTCTACTCTTATTAGCTTAGACAAAGGATTTGGGGTGTGATAGAGACTCGGCACCAAGCTTTTGCTCTTTTCTGGGAACGTGAATTGGGTGTAGTGACTGCATGGTGTTTGAATGGTGTCTCTAGAGTATGGGGTATGCTCTCTGTCCGGGAGGAGTAAGAGGCATTTGGTGACCAGAGGGTTGACTATGGCAGAGACTGACTAGCTGGTCACCAAACTGTTTCTCTCTCTCTCTCTCCTGGGCACATACCTAGATGATATGCAGATAGTGTGTGGCCACTGGACTGAGTTCCAGCCAATGGATGGTATTGAAGTGACTCTAATGCTTGAAGGTCTGAACAATAAAAATATGTTCTTTATTCACTTGCTCAACTCTGAGGACGTTGAAGAAGGCGGAGTCACAAGATGGAAGAAGCTACTGAAGTCTATAAATTGTCAAATGAAAGACACCTCCTAGGAGAGCCATCTTACCCAAACCAACCCCATTGGGCTGTTGTGTGAGCAGCAGATCCATTTTTACTGCGAACTGGGGAGGGAGCCGGGGGTTCTTATTTACAATAGTTAGACTGTAGAGGAAAGTATCAGAAGACAAGTTCAACAATCAGGTCACAGGAAGAGAGGGATCCAGGTCAGCTGTGAGATCCCGGCAGGACCTTTGCTAATCTTTTATCTAGAGCACTATATGTAATCAAGCTCTAACAACTACCAGCCTCCATATTATTCCATCCTGAACTTCTGTTCGCTGGAAATAATCATCTGAATGGTCCAGGGTTTATTAGCTGCCCAACCCTGGATCAGTCAGTTAGCTGTGGCTAGTGGAAAAGGGTCCAACTTGGAGAAGACATGAGACGTCTCTAAGTGCACTTCACATGCCAGCAGCCAGGGGTCTCCCTTCTCTGCCCCGTTTAATTATTTTTTTCTGTTGTATTTCAGTTATTGCTGTTATCACTTCTACAGCAATTTTGTGTAAATCCCCTCAAACCCTATATGAAATTAGTAGGACAAAAAATAAATGTATAAATAATAAATAGATGAAGGATTCTATTCCTGTCGTCTTTCAAAATTAGCCATGGTATTTATTTCTCCACAGGACTTTGGCATCAGTCATACTCTCCAAGCTCTTCAAAGGTTTCTAACAGTAGTTCACTGATCTCATTTACACAGTTCCCTATATCCTGATATATAATTGTCCTCGCACCATGAGACCTTAATTCATTGACAACAGCCTGGGTATTCTCTTACAATCTCCTCCTTCACACTAGGCTTTGTTTCCTTCTTGCCACGCTGCAAATCATTCTCTTTGAGAGGAGAGATAGAAGCAAGATAAAAGAGAAAATGTGCCTTGTGTTGTCCACAATAGTGCATCACAGGCTGCGGAAAACAAGCCTTCGTATTTCATCATCTTTTTTTATTTGAATTTAAACAAAAGAACAAACATTGCTGTTAAGAACAATTTTTCAAAGCCTAAACTCATTAGGAGTTTTAGATGCAAGGACATTGATGAGATTGGCATGTGTCATCTTCTCATTTATCTCTAAGTACATTTTCCCCACCTTTTGTATGTGAATTTTAAAGTGCAAGCTCATCAGAGCACACGGTATGTACTTTTCCTGGCATTCTTTAGGTATCTTCTTCTATCTTTCTCAATGGGATGATTTGTGATTGAAAAAATATATTTCTGAGAACCCCTAAACACTTTCTATGACAGAATTTCATATCATGAGATCAATACTCTCTCTTTCCTAAATATTTGGATTTCTGCCTTCAAGGATACATGTCTTCATCTTCTCAGTTATTATAAACTCTAAAATGACAGTTTCTTTGTCCTTGTTTCATTTTTGCAATGAGAAGGAATAGTGCCACCTGAGGAAAGCTAGTCAGCCTTCAAAAGAAGTGACTCATGAACACATGTCAGGATTTTGTTCCCAGATTTGCTGCCTTGGAAATATTGTTAATGTGTATGCAGAGTCACTTGCCTCACTGCAAAACTAGCTAAGAGCACCACAAAAAAAACCCCAAAAAACAAAACATGATGACAATTTATGAACTTACACAAACAGATCTATATCAACCATGACATGTAGATACTTGCATTAAGTGATGAGTTTATTCTTTCTCTGTAGTCAAATGTGCACAAAAAGTCAAATTGTAACCTAAAATCATGAAATCAGATATTAAAATGCGTTGGATGATTTTAATCATTAGGACATCAGTCTAAGAAAGCCTGATGCATCAACCTTTGGAAGAGGGACATCTCTAAATATGAAATATTTTTCAAACTGCTGTTTAGAAATTTCTAAAGACTTTCAATATGTGTTGGGAATTTATTAGTTCTATGATTATATTTTACTTCTGATTTTCATTTATAGATTTATAAAAATGAATTCTAAAGACCATGAATAATTCTAAAGACTATGAATAATTCTAAGGATTTATTCATAGTTGAAAATAGTTTTTAATTCTCAAGTAAATGTTCTGAAATGGATGTGAACAGACTCCTAGAGGTTTGAGGACAGTATTTACAAGGGTCTCTGAGTATGTTTTCCCTTACAAGAAGCTCCATAGTCTCCTCCTATAGATGATTAGGACCATTGGCCCTGGATAACACCAGAAACACTACTGACATTTGAAGGTGTGATTTCTCCCAATTCTTTCCCTTCATTTCCAATCATATACACTAGAGTTTTTAACAGATATCTTAGCTGATTGAATCAGGTAACAATTTTGTCTATAAGCCATTTATCTCCCTATTAAATCTAAATCTCTCTTATGTTTTGCTTCCAATCAGTCATAAATTACCTGCAAAAGCTTGTTTTTAATCCAAATCCCAAGTTTCAGTAAGATTTGCTCAGAAAGCCTTACGTGGGCAGAAACATAAAGATATTTCCTTGCTGTTCCACACTCCCCAAGGCAAGTTTGCCTATTTCTGCTTTAAGCTCTTATGTGTTAATAGTTTAACTCTCCAAAAATAATCTCATTTTCTCTATTTTCAAATTCTCTGTCGCTTCATCCTCCCTGAATCCTGCTAATTTCACTTCAACACAAATTCAACTTCATTGGACTGGAGTAGTGGTTTTCTTTCTCTCTAAGATGAATTTTTCAGCTAGGTGAGAATTTGTTAGGAACTATGCTTATTAGCTAAATGAACTCCAAGGATTTCTCAGTATTTGGAAGTTGTCAATGGCTCCTTACCTTTGTGACAAGAGTGAATCTGACGCTCTAGAATACTTCCAAGTAATATTATCTCCATTTCCCTTTTCATTTCTCTTTAGCGATATGTTTACATGTCAACATGCATTGTCCCAGAAGATACACAGATTTTCAACTTGGCGACTGTCTTCTTGACATACTGCTTTTCTCTCTAAACAGGTCTGCTTTTACAGACAGAATACAATTTTATTGCTCTAATCCAGTGTTTAGCTCCATTCCAACCAGTCTCAATAAAACTTAAGAGATATTATTAACCACTCTAAATGTATAGTTGCAACGTCAATTGGTCTTTTAACACCACCTGACAAAACTGCCATGTTTTTCTCCTCAGCTCCCTTTCCCATTCTCCATAACTTTATTAAACATAATAAAACATATGCTTTTACATATAATTTTATATTAGTAAACATAATACTTTACTTTTCCTCAAAAGTCTCTTGTCCACCCTCACTTCAAAGGAAATCAAAATCACTTGATGGGTGAATAATCTGGATCTGGGCTTGGGGTGTGTGTGTGTGTGTGTGTGTGTGTGTGTGTGTGTGTGTCAGGGTGGGGGGCGGGGTGATGTAAAATACTACCTGTATCTGCAACCACCTTTACCTCTTTCTCTTCTCTTACAGTGTTTAGTAATTCATTGCTATGTGTCAATGAACTAGATGCTGTTACAAGATTTATAACTTAGTAGGCAGGGAGGGATACAAGTATATCAGTAAGTCCCATATGATTTAATAAGTGCTATTACAGAGATATTATTGGGTTTAGGGTACTAACAGAATAGAACTCAAACCAGACAGGCAAGTCAGGACTTCTACTGTCTGTACTGCATTGGGCCAAGCCTTGAAGAATGAGTAAAGGTGAGAGTGGACAGGGCAGTGGGAAGTCCTCTATGCTCCCTGTGTTTCTTTTGCAGAGCTCCTTCATTTCCACTAACTTTATGTTTATCTTCTCACACAGAACATCTGAATATTAACTCAATCCTTCCCAAAATCTATCTTCTTAACCAAAATCTGAATCTTTGTTAGTTTCTCGCTATTATCACCTTTCTGAACTAGTCTTCTTTGGTTCATCACACTTCTCCTTAGACGATTCCACATCCATCCCACCACCTGAGTCAAGGGAGGCACTGAAGCTGATTGGCTGACTCCAGGTGACTTTGACTCTTGTTTCTCATCTCCTTAATCCAATCTGAATGTGCAGTGAGACTAATTTCCCCTGACTGACACAGTTATCTCGTAGGATTCCTGCCTCTGAATTCAGATCACCTGGACAAGCTGTGGATACCACTTCTTTGTCCCTGAGGTTTAATAAAGCTGTTTTCTCATCTACTAAATGAGGATGATGACAATGTCTGGCTTGCCCACTGAGGATGATCATTGTGAGAACACTTGAAAGAGCCACACACATTAAGTTTATACACTTCTTACTTTTTGAAACTCTATACAATTTTTTTTTTCTATTTTCTGTTTCACATTTCTCTGCTGCTTCTCAAAATGAACCCTTTAGGAGAAGGTTTTTACTGACCTAAAAATATAATAAAAGTGTTCCCTTCTGTATATTTTTGTTTCGTGTTTCCCTTTGTCTGAACTATCGTTCTCTTTTGTATACATTTGTCAAGATATATTATTAGGTCCGGTTCCATCTTTATTTCCCCCATAAAAATTTTCCAATAGCCTTAGTCATCATATATCTCTTCCTTCTTTAAACTTTATCACTTATAGCCTGCTACAATACTCACTGTAACAGTTAATTACACTTTTGTTGTTGTTATTGTTATTCTTTCACTTCAGCAACTACTACCACACTGTGGTAGGTGATCAATAATAATTTTGATTGACTGATAGAAGTAGCAAGCATTATATAATATAGCAAATACAAATCCTTCTTTGGAATAGTTTATTCCTAATATTATTTGCAAAAGGCCTGATGAACAACTGCATTATATTAGCAAAACAAAAATAATTACTTTATGGATTAGAAATTGCTAGATATAGATAAGCACACCAATCTTTACATTCAAGGGAACCATAAGGACAAATCAGCCTAAATAATAAATTGTAAGTCTGTAATATGCTTGTGTCATGTGACAATGAATCCCATCAACATAAATTGATACCATGGGCAGGTTTCTTATTAATCATGCTTCACCAGGACGTTGGGTTAAAAGCTTAAATAACAAGATAAGAGGCTTGCTGGGAATTTAATTCTTGATGTCTAGGCTCTGAAAGACAGCGTCTTTCCTCTCCCTCCCTGGAGGAGGGGAAGTCCATTAAAATGTCATTATTCTGCATGTGTAACGATGTCATTTCTCTTGGTCTCTGTGAAGGTAAAGTTGCAGTCAGTACGTGGTGATGAAGTGCCACTGATTGATCCTCGCAGATTCCCTCCTTTCCCCTCCTTACAACAAAGATCCTGTTTTTAATCACCTTGCTGTGTACTCCCTTTGCCTTATCCATTATGCAAGGAGGTCAGCTAGTTACATTCAATATGACTAATTAAAAAGAGAACTCCAAGGTAAAGCACACAGAGGCACTCTGGTAATTGCAGTGATATCTGTGAATAATAATGACAATTAATGAGACCTGTAATGGCTTTGTAAATAGTCATTTGCCCACTCACAGGAGGTGAATAACAATTTACACTGAGTGAGAAGAGTCAACTCTTGTGATTCATTTGTGCATTCTTCTTTTCTCCCTTCTCAAGAAACTCAGTTTTGGGCATTTCAGAAATTCCTATTAGGGGTAGACTTGGAACCGTGCTCCAAATGATAGCACAGTATTCCAATGCAAGGAACATCTTTTTTTTTTTTTTTTTTTTTTGCGTTACGCGGGCCTCTCACTGTTGCGGCCTCTCCCGCTGCGGAGCACAGGCTCCGGACGCGCAGGCTCAGCGGCCATGGCCCACGGGCCCAGCCGCTCCGTGGCATGTGGGATCCTCCTGGACCGGGGCGTGAATCCATGTCCCCTGCATCGGCAGGCGGACTCTCAACCACTGCGCCACCAGGGAAGCCCACAAGGAACATCTTTGCATGGGCTACTTTATAGAAAAAGATAACATTAGGCTAAACTGAAGTACCTTTGGGAATGATAAGAAGGGTGGCCAGACTCAAACGCAGAGCAAATGTAGAAAGTTGCTGAAAGTAGCATCTTCTAATTTTATAGCTAGCAGGGGCACTAAAAGCTATCTCTTGAGAAAAGTGGGGTTAAGTAAGGTAAAGAAATTTGTTCAAGGTCTTATAACTTGTTTGTGTCAGAGCTGAGGAAAGAAGACAGAAATCCTGGCTTTGTGCCAGTGATCTTCTCAGAGCAGACCTCTGAGGGTTTTGACAGTCTTGTGAAGGAGTATAAGTTGGACTGGGTTTGGAAGACCTCACTACAATGTCATAGAACTATCTAGTAGTTTAACTGTAAATGGCAGGTTGCTAGAGAAGGAACATAAAATTGTACAGGTGAAACAAATAGCCAGAAGTATACAAAGGCTGACAGCAAAGGAGACAATGAAAACAGAAGACATGAGCATTGCTCTCTAAGTTCAGGCAGAAGCATCGAATCATGTTGCACTGACTTAAGAGCAAACAAACAAATACACTTAACTTCTGGATAATACTTTGTTCTCTTGGAAAATTGGTATCCCTTTCTCCTCAGGGCATTCCAAATTTCTTCAATACCATTCTACCTTCAGATCTTAGATAAAGTGGTATTTTATTGAGAATTTTTCTCTGATTTCTGACAAGGTCAAATCCAACCCTCCATTAGAGAATTTCACCACATTATGAATCTTTCTTTTGCAACAGCTATTGTGTCTTTGTTGTCCAGTTTATTTGATTAATATGGATTTTCATTACTCGGTTTAAAGTCCTATGAGAACAGGATAGTATCTGTTTCTAAATACTGTTGAATTACTCCCTAGCTTGTGCCTGACACATAGTAGACAATTAGTTTTAAGGAATAAATGAATAACTGTATGAAAAGAAATTAAATAGAGAATCATTTTAGAGGGAAAGAACACACAGCATATTGTTTTGTGAGGGATGCTGGTTAGACTCCCTCCACACAGAGCCAGTGTCTGCCTTACTCACTGCAGAATCTTGAGCACTTAGCTGTTACTTGACACTCAGCTTGTAAGATAGGTTTAGTGATTGAATGGATACCTGTTTCTTATATTAGGAGGTAAATGTGGCTTTTCACTACTACATTTATTTTTTGCGGTACGTGGGCCTCTCACTGTTGTGGCCTCTCCCGTTGCGGAGCACAGGCTCCGGACGCGCAGGCTCAGCGGCCATGGCTCACGGGCCCAGCCGCTCCGCGGCATGTGGGATCCTCCCAGACTGGGGCACGAACCCGTGTCCCCTGCATCGGCAGGCGGACTCTCAACCACTGTGCCACCAGGGAAGCCCCTCACTACTACATTTAAAATTCTAAAAATGTTAACAAGTCTACTGGCCAGAGGGAAATTGTTTAGTTTGTGAGAGATTTACACATGAAATGATTCCATTTGCTGCCAAGGCTCTTCAAGTTGGCAGGAATAGATGAGCACCAGCTTTTCATCTACAAGCTCCCTTAACATTCCCACACTATCTTCAAGTTCCGCTTCACATTTGAAGGGGAAGTTTGTGAGGCCTTTGGCCAGTTCCATTTATATTTCATTCACACATTGTCATTTATCAAAACTTAAGGAAGCCTTTAATGAAAGGTATGGAGATAGTTGGGTGTCCAAAGGCAAAAAATAAATTTGGATTATCTACCTTATACCACACATAAAATTAACTCAAAATGAATCACAGACCTGTGTCTAAGAGCTGAAATATAAGATTCTTAGAAGGAAAGAGGAGTAAATCTTCAGTTTCTTAGATATGACACTAAAATCACGTGTCTAAAAAAAAAGATAAATTGGACTTCATGAAAATTAAAAATTTTGTGCTTCATCAAAAAAGTGAAAAGGCAGCTCACATAATGGGAGAAAATATTTGCAAATCATATATCTGATAAGGGACTTGTTTCTCCAAAGGGCATATACAATTATCCAATAGCAAGTGAAAATATACTCAATGTCATTAATCATTAGAGAAATAAAAATCAAAAGCACAATGAAATGCTTCTTCATACTCACAAATGCTTAACATAAAAAAAAGACAGAGTTTCCAGGGGCTGGGAAGAAGGGGACTGAATGCTATTTGGCACAGAATTTATTTGGGGGGTTATAGAATTATTCTAAAATTTGATAATGATGATGGTTACATCTCCATGAATATAATAAAATTTATAATAAATATATTTATTATATATTTTATATATAATAGAATAGAATAGAAAATAGAATATATTCTATTTTCTATTCTATTAATAGAATATATTCTATTCTATTAATAGAATATATTCTATTAATAGAATATATTCTATTCTATTAATAGAATATATTCTAGAATTTTATATATACTATAATAGAATAGAATAGAATGAAAACACTGAATTGTACACTTTCAAAAGGTGAATTTTATGGAATGTGAACGATCTCAATAAAGCTGTTATTAAAAAATGAACAGAAAAAAATCTCAAGTGAAAACAGTGAGAACTTATACCTGTGTGAATTACTGATATTACATTCTAAGATTAGCTGGAACTGATAATGAGAGATGTTATGTTTTTATATATGTTATTTTTTTAAACCAATCTTTTTTATTGATGTATAGTTGATTTACAATATTGCATTAGTTTCAAGTGTACTGCCCAGTGATTCAGTTATGTGTGTGTGTGTGTGTGTGTGTGTGTGTATATAAATATATATTCTTCCCTTATAGATTATTACAAAACATTGAGTATAGTTTCCTGTGCTGTACAGTAGGTCCTTGTTGGTTATTTATATATGCCATTTTTTTAAATCCTAGAGTTTACACAGAAAATAAATTTTTATATTACTTTTGCTCAGTACATTTACATTTGTGCTGCTGACAGAATGAGCCATTTAGAACAGTGCTTACTAGATATGAAAATGAATAACTGTCACATAGGATGTTAATATTTAAACATTTTTTATCATGAATAATTCATATACACATTTAAGAGTATATGTTTAACACAGATGTGTTACCAGGTTAAAGATTTATCACTCTGTGTCAAGTACAAGAAGTTTTGTCATAAATGCTTTGTCATCAAGTGTTTTTGTTTCTGCCTCTATTACAATAATATGATCATATGTCTATTTTCCTTCAATCTATTAACATGGTGAATTCCATCAATTGATTTTCTAATGTAAAGACATCTTCGCATTAAAGTTAATTAGCACATGACTTGTAAAAATGTTATATTTATCTGCCTTCTTTCACATACTGCTGGTGGATGTCTGGGAATGTACAGGGTTGCGTTAGAGTCTAACCTCCATGAACTCAGGGAATCAGGGAGGTTACCAGAGCAAAGGTTACTCCTTTATCAGCACCAACCAGAGGCTGGCCTCTGGTGGTGCATTTAAAGTGTCATCTTTCAGAGGTTTGAGCTTTTATAGGTAATTAAGTCATATAACTGAGGCCAATTAAGATTAATTTTTTTCTTGGGATTTTGGGGCTGTACAAGTAGGGTCAATTCTAGGGTATGGATTTGTGGCTGAGAATTATAAGGGGAAAGACTGATAAGTATCTTCCCATTTCCCTCTTTGGGTCGATTTTTTTCAGGCTTATTAACACAAGGCTACCCTGTTTCTTCCTCTGGCTTATTTCATATATATAGATTCTGTGGCTTCTTAACCTAGGCAAAGTTTCCAGGGCAAAATCTCGCTCCATTACTAAACCACCCCTCTGAATTCTCAATTATGCATTGTTTTAGGCTTTAGAGCAATTCCTTTTACTTTCACATAAGTTCAGCCATTCACTAAGGCTTTCCTTGCTTGTTGTATTACCCTCACCTATGATGCTTTTTAGATTCTTAACCCCTTTACCCTAGATATTCTCATTAAGTATGTCTGAGAAAACCCATTAATGCTACCTTGTTATTAACGAACATTTATATCTTTACTTCTCTTACATTCAGAAAGATGTAAGGTAGAATCTTAGAACAGAGAAATATCAAGACCCATGTTCCCTAAATCTGCTGCCTAGGATACTATTTCTATAAGATGTTCTGAAAACACAGGGCTTCATGATCAAATAAAGCTGGGAAATGGTGCACACCATGGCTCCATTTTGAAGATTTACAGTGAGCATTTGTACAGTAAAAGTCCCGGAAAGTCATGCCATAAACAACACCATTTTACATTGCTTAATATGTTTCTTAAAGCTTTTTAACAACTGAAGAAAATCGTATTCCATAGAATAGAATTTCTCATTTTCAAGTGAGGAAACACAACCTCATGGAGGCTTACTGATGTTGATACAGCTGGTAGCGGAGTTAGGAGGAGAAATAAGGTTCATTTCTCTTGCTCTACACTGCACATATCTCAAGAGTAGTGAGCAGGGAGACTAAAGAAATGGGTTATGAGTTACAGATGACATAAGTAGTCACATATTTGTAGTTCGCAAGAGGACTCAATTAGTTACAACATATGAAAGGCTTTCCAAAGGGGATTTCTGGGATCTGGACAGTCAAGAAGGGAGGATGAAAACATTGCATTTTGGAATGGTAGACTAGAAAGATCAGGCATTCACCAGAAGTGATGGGAAAGACTCGAGGGCTTGGTTCTACTTCTTAGCTATTAATTACTAGCTAAGCAGGTGTTTGAAAGAACAGAGAAGACCTCTCCTCTAATAGATTCTACAATGTGGGATTAATCTCTGTACATTTAAATTCTATACAACACAAAACTACTTTCTTCCTTTCATTCTTTTAAAACCCCTGCGTATAAGCATTAAGGAATTGATTATGGTAATCCTACAAAGACAGAAAATTTAAAGTAAAAAAAAAAATAATAATAACTTACTCTGTAGTATTATAGAAATCTTTAAAATGTCAGTCTACCATGACAAATACCTTGACTATTTATCTTCTTATCTTGCCATTGTGGAAAAACATAATTTATTTATTTTTATCTGTATTATATAAATGTTCTCATTTAATAAATATAGATATGTTATTCACTCTTTTTCTGTGTCATGGGGATCTTTTAACAAATTAATTCTTTGATGGAAGTCCACATAAAAAGCTTTAGTGAGGAGGATTACTGGATCTGCAGCCCAACTTTTTCAGCCATTCTCTTAACAATTTACCCTGAGTCATGGAGGCACCTCCTTAGGACTCCACATAGACACTTTGAAAAATGGTAGAAATGGATGAGAAATTGAAAGTTTTGTCTCTACCCACTTTATCCCCTTAAGCAGCATCTCCTAGTAGTTCTGTGTAGATAGGGAGGAGGAGCTCTCGCCCACCCACCACCAAGCCAGCCTCTGTTAGAATTCATCCTCCTCTCTCACCCGACTTCTGTCTGCTACTCGCAGCCAATCACTTGATAGCCTTCGTTTTCCTTGGAACCAGGGAACGAACCCCAGGACTTAACTCTCTCCCAGCCCAGGTCAGTTCTAAGCTCATAGACAGATCTGGGCCTCAGCACTACACTACTTCTTGTATCCCATGTAAGTCACAACAATTGTGCATCTCTGACTTGGAAGGCTTGAGGATAATAAGGAATGAGTATATTACAGGGAAGAAGTTAGCTGTTAAATATATCTGTTTCCAGACTAGAAAGATAAATATAGTTTATGTCCTTTATAAGATCCCCTTAGTGAGTACCTTCTTTTTTTGTTTTGTTTTGGTCTTTTTTTTTTTTTAGAAGATGTTGGGGGTAGGAGTTCATTAATTATTTATTTTTGCTGTATTGGGTCTTCGCTTCTGTGCGAGGGCTTTCTCTAGTTGTGGTGAGCGGGGACCACTCTTCATCGCGGTGCGCGGGCCTCTCACTATTGCAGCCTTTCTTGTTGCAGGGCACAGGCTCCAGACGCGCAGGCTCAGTAGTTGTGGCTCACGGGCCTAGTTGCTCCACGGCATGTGGGATCTTCCCAGACCAGGGCTCGAACCCGCGTCCCCTGCATTAGCAGGCAGATTCTCAACCACTGCGCCACCAGGGAAGCCCAGTGAGTACCTTCTTATTCCTAGTCTTGCTGCCCTGAGTCTATATCCACATTTCTCAGAATAAGCCACTTATTTATTCATTTAGTGTGAGTATCCGATAGCTTTTGGAAAAACTTCATTTTACATTTACAAGGATTTTTCTCACCCTATAATTAGCACCCCCCAACACCTCCTCCATCCTCTTGTCAAGGAAATCAGTGATTAAAATAAGCCATAGTCTACTTTCAAGAAAGTTAGAATTATTCTCGCTAGAAAACACCATAGGGTGGAGAGACTGCAGCAGAACAGGGAAGAATGACTCTAATCATTTCAAATCATGGCCCCTTTAAATTCCCCAACTTCTCCCCCCTTCCCCAGGTTTTTGTCTTTTGTCTCATTGTTAAATCTTGGAAAGTAAAGACACTCACGGAAATACGAACACTAACAACTCACCTGGCTTTCTCAGATAAGGAATCTACATTCATATTAAGGAGAAGAAATATTTTCCAGATGGCAGCATAATATGTCAAGACTTTTCCTGGCTCACTGTACATGTAACATTTAAGATAATTATGCAAGGAATTTCAGTTCCCGGCTTCTGATGTATTTCAAGCCCCCAGAAATCATAATCATCATAATTAAAAATATTACTATTTGCAATAGTGATTTAGATGTTTTAACAAAATGTAATATTACAAATACCTCTAAGCCCAAGGTAACAAGGCGGTATGTATATTTCTCATGCGTGTGTTTATATTTTACTGCATATGGATGCAAAAAAAATGTTCCCCCTTTTCCAATATTCTTGCTCCAGTCCAAACACTGAGGCCTATTGTGGCTTACTATTGAGCCTCTCCAAACATTTACTGCTGACTTTTCTGCAGTTATTTATACAAAGAACCTAGGGATAGGAGGAGGGAGTACCTAAATTTTCTGGAAAACAAGTCTATTCAGATGTTCACCCACCTTTTCAAATTTTATTTTTACATCGATTATACATGGGAAAATTGAGGGCCTAAGAAGTAAGTGACAAACTATACCCATGTCATGTGGTAGTAAAAGGCCAGTAAGTGAAATTCATCTGACATCACTGCTGAGCTGGAAAAGGGAGAGTTCAGGGTCTCTACTCTCTAGAGCAAGTTTGTTGCTTAAACTATGAAGTGGTTAAATGTCAATAGTGTTAATGAAGGATAACACTGTAATGTAATATGAATGTCACTTTAACGAAAGCCTCACCATTACACTGTATTTAAACAGTTTATTGCAGAATTTTCCATTTCTAAATGCACACTAGAGTCAGGGAGATGTCTTCAAGATAAATTTGGTAATGATGACAAAATTTTAGACTTTCAATAAGATCTCTACTAGAAAAATAACAAAAATTCTTTATAAGTAAATAGCGAGAAATTATGAATGGACCAAATGAAACATGTATAATCATTTCTTTTTTAGTAGATTTCTGATAACGTTTGATATCCATTTAATTTTAAAAGATAACCATGAATTAATATTATTTTTGTGTCTTCTAAGATTTTGAAGTCAGTGGTTGGAGACTGGTTTATTATCACATGTTTATTTTTGCTTTAGGAAGGAAGTTTATTACTTGCTTTTGTAAGCAAGTAATAAACTTAATGAGACTTTCCTTAATGAGACCTCATAACAGTGAACTGTTCGTGTTCTAATGTTTTGATGAACTTAGCTATAAGGCTGTAATATCCAATACATAGATGACATTGTAATATTACTCCTAAAACTTAATGAGGACCAGCATTACTTACTTTCTCTATTTTTCCACAGGCAGCTGGAACTTCTTAACAGTTGTGTGACTAATAAAACATGGCATCTACTTTCTTATATAGAAATGAGGAATTAGTGCTACTAAGCATTATTGTAAACTGGGTCACAGTCACATAACATATTATCTGAAAAAGCTGAGTGTTGCTGCAATTAATGAATAACCTGGAACTATAACTGGGCTGAGTTTTTTTTTCCTAACCCATTTTTCATAAGACTAAGTGCAAAGCTTTGCAGAAAGAAAAAACATCTAATGACATCATTATCATCATACATACAGAGAATAAATCAAGTAATAAATAGTGGAGGAAAAGGATGGGTAAGAAAATTAATATTTAAGGACCGCTTATTCTTTTACTGCCGTGCTATACCTCTCATGTCGGTTACCTAACTTAACCCTCACAGAAAAATCTGTGTGTCGATATGATTCTTTCCGTTTTATGGATGAAAAACTGAGGATCAGAATGTTTACGTGGTCTTGGTAGAAAGCAAATTATGTGAGTGGGGTGGAGATGTCATTCTGTTTGACTCTGGGGCAATACTCATTAAATCGCAGCCCCTATGAATGAGCCAGAAAGGTTGGAAGGATGAATGTGTCCTTGCCTTTTCCAAAAAGGAGATGCTGAGGTGAAATCAGGTGTGTAAGATGCTTATTAGTGTTCTTAAGATCAGCACCTGTGGGAGAGAGAAGACGAAGGAGGAGTGGGCAAAGGACAGAAGTCAAGCTGCGACCCCGGCCCCAGGAGGGAGCCACAGAACTGGACGGCTCCTCATTCTTTTTTTTTAATTAATTAATTATTATTTATTTATTTATTTATTTATTTTTTGCGGTACGCGGGCCTCTCACTGCTGTGGCCTCTCCCGTTGCGGAGCACAGGCTCCGGACGCGCAGGCTCAGCGGCCATGGCTCACGGGCCCAGCCGCTCCGCGGCGTGTGGGATCTTCCCGGACCGGGGCACGAACCCGTGTCCCCTGCATCAGCAGGCGGACTCTCAACCACTGCGCCACGAGGGAAGCCCGGCTCTTCATTCTTATTCAAGTTGAGCTGAGATGGCCACGCCTTCATGATCCCACATCAGCCAGTCACTGAATGTGAGCCACAGAAGAAGGAGACATGACCTTGGGTGAGTGGTTCTCTGCAGCTTAGTCTGTGACTCAGGGCCCGACCCCTGATGGTGCTCAAAGCAGCCGAGGCTCTAAGTCGTGACTTCGTAACAGTGAACTGAAAGGGTATCTGGCGTGCATGTCACAGTGTCCATCTCAAAGTTGTTTTCCTCTTTGGCCGTGCTGCGCGGCTTGCATGATCTTAGTTCCCCAACCAGGGACTGTAGGCGGCCCCTGGCAGTGGAAGCGCCGAGTCCTAATGACTGGACCGCCAGGGAATTCCCCTAAGTTGCTCTTCCTAAATGCCAAGAGGGCTAAGGGTTTCCTAACAAAATTGGTTAAAGTTTAACAAAATAGGAAGGGAATGGCAGTTTTTGGATCTGTGAAATATTACAACGGAATGGCCAGTTTACATATTACAAGATGAAATTGCAGAGCAACTGACGGAGACACAAGGAAAGGGATTTGCTGGCTGTCACAGTAGGTTGTTTAGATTAAGACAGGGTTGCTAACGTATTTTCTGAGATAAACTGGAAAGCTATTTCTCTAAGAAAAATAATGGAGGAACAAGGCCATAGGTACCTAACAATATTGGGGTTCGTGGATAAAGGGGATCCTGCATAACTGAAAACACTTCCCAGGGAAGGTAAGAGATACACTGGTCTGAACAAAGTACGAATGTGTACAGGATTGCAGTTGAGATTTTGGTTCCTGAATGCAAGATTACTTTGAAGAGAGCAAGTATGATACAACTACTACATTTACCAGGCAAAATGCATTCTAGGATGGTATATTTTTTTTAACCAGGATTTTCTCTGAGTCACATCTAGTTCATAAAAAAATTTTATTTAGAACATAAAAATGTTTAATTTTTCTCCTGTTAGTCGACTGTTTCCTGTGTATGCACTCATTATTTTGCAGGCTACGTTCAGGTAAACTAGATTACTGCTACCTTGGAGTTTGTGTTTCTTCACATTTCTATACCCTTTTGTTCTCTCTTATTTTCATTGACCTTAGATCTCCTTCATTTTAAGAGAGGGGAGATGTGAAGAGGAAAGAAAATTAGCAAAGGTTGATAATGATATGCAAAGAAGTATTGCCTGGACAAAAATAAGTGAAAGTTGGGAAAGAATACTGAGAAACAGGATAGGAATCATTTTGCCTTATGTTTATGAACGACCTGTGAAAAGCACTTCACCTGCAGAGTAGGCACGCAGGACGGGCTCCAAACCTGGCACACAGCATACTCTCAGCAAATACTAGGGGAACACTAATGAAAGGACAAATCAGTTCAGTTTCTTGCATGATAGAAATGTACTGAATGTACCTTACGGCAATCTGAATCAAGGGGGACTAACGCAATGCTCTCTGTGGCATTCTTAGTATGACTTGCGAGTTGAGACACTTCCCCCTGTGATAATTTCCAGGGATATTATCAATACATAGTTATTACCTGTGTTTTCTCTCTTCAGTTAGTAGTTCTTAAGACAGCCATCTTGATACGATTACTAAAGAAATATATTTACCTAAAATTCTATAATTGCATGCCATCATAAACTTTAGAACCGCTTAGACAGCATATCTCAAGAATAAATCAGAAGCCCAAATTTTTAGCTATTTCAGGGTAGAAACTAGGAGAAGAAAACAGCCTAATTAGAAGCAGAATACAACTATTACTGGGTCAGAACCTGATATTTGATAGTCTCTTTGATCCTTATTGGCGTTATTTGCCTCTATCTTGGTATGTTGGAAATCTTGGCATCTTGGTTAAAGTTGAAACCACAGACAATGTGCAGTAAGAGATGAAGATGATACATAAAAGGAAAGAAAACATCCTATACTTCTGCTGACAAATATTGATCCCTAGAGGAAAATAAAAACTGGTCATTAATTTTTGGATTAGGAGAAAAAAAGTGATGAGGCTGCTACAATTAGCAAGAGAATTCCTTTTGTAATTGATGAGGGGAGAGAAGATGGTGTAAGTTCCCTTTATAATAATAGAAAGAAAGAATACCCTGGAGTGTATATGTTATCATCACAATGACAAATAGCCTTATCGTTGGAATGTTACTGGCAAATTCATTACATTAAGTATTGTTTGCTCTGTTTTTCTTTAATGCATGCATGCATCCACCCATTCAACAACTCTATGGGAGCACTCATATAGGTCAATGACTCTGCTCTGTGATGCGAATGTATTTGTGGACACCAAAACCTTTTTACTTTCTTTGAGTTTGGAATTTAGTGCTTGTGTGAGGGCTATCATTTTTATGAAAAGAAAAAAAAAATAGAGCCGTGGAACCCTACCCAGAAACATTATGCTATGAAATTTACAGATCTGTCTTACTCAGGCCCAAGATGTAAATGTATTGCCTTTCTTTGGATCCTACTTACTTTTGCATATGTTTCTGTCCTTCTGTACTTCTTCAATAAAAAGAAATTTCTGTCCACTCAAGAACATTTTTTTTTACTTCATTATCTTAAGCAAGTCATGTTTTCCCCAGTGTAGCACCTGGATTTTAATCTCAACTCTGTAACTTATTACCCATGTGACCTTGATAATTAATATACTCACCCTCTCTGAGTCTTAACTTTCCCATCCATTAAAAGGATATAATAACAGCACTTCTGCCATAGATTTGAGTATTAGGTGAGATAATGAATGATTTTGAGCATCTTTTCAAAGGTTTGGTAGCCATTCCGTGCTATGCCTATTCTTGTTTTTCTTTCCTTCTTTTTCTTTTTTATTTTTTTACCAATTTTTCTTTTTTCTTTATTTTTAGGGGGGGGTGGAGGGGCACACCATGTGGCATGTGGGATCTCAGTTATCCAATCAGGGATCCAACCCACGGGCAGTGGAAGCTCGAAGTCTTAACCACTGGACCACCAGGGAAGTCCACCAATTTTTCAATTGGGCAATTAATTCAGTCTCCAAATTGAATTATTTTGTGAAATGATTTGCATTCTTATCTTTCTCCTTTTCTAGGTGACTAGTGTGGCCTGACTGAGGGTTCAGGCCTGGCTGGTACTGAGGAGGAGGGGAGGAAGGAATGAGAGTAATAGATACGCTGAAATAATAGATTATGCTGGATTCTGACTTCTATTGTGAGGGATATATCACATCTCTATATCTATACCTTTATCTATATGTCTATATCTTTCTATCTATACACACATGTGTATATACACATATACACATGTAATTGTTATTATTTTTAAAAAAGATAAGGAGGGCTTCCCTGGTGGCGCAGTGGTTGAGAGTCCACCTGCCGATGCAGGGGACACGGGTTTGTGCCCCCGTCCGGGAGGATCCCACATGCCATGGAGAGTCTGGGCCCGTGAGCCATGGTCGCTGAGCCTGCACATCCGGAGCCTGTGCTCCACAACGGGAGAGGCCACAACAGTGAGAGGCCCGCATACTGCAAAAAATAAAAAAATAAAAAAATAAGGAATTTTAGATTTCATAGTAGTGTGGTAGAAGACTCTTGCAACTAGTCAAAAGGGAAAAAAAAGCCCGGAGGGAGGATTGACTGTAACAAGCCCCATACACACCAGTTGAAATCCTATTTGAAATCCCAGGTCATGTTATCATATTTTGTACAATATTATTTATATAGATATCCATTTAAGTGAGTGTGAAATGTAATGAGTAATTTGGAAGTCTTGTTAATTTCCTAAAACTAGGAAATTAATGCAATGTAAAATGAATCTGCATTATACAATTCTGTTTTCAATTGTCTGTTCAATGAAGGCAATTACAGAATATATTTTAATTTAATGACTTTCTTAGATACACTATTATAAAAAAAAGGCATTATAAAGTGATATTACATTTTGTCATTCATTGTCCTTGCTGTTTACATTTTGTCATTCTGCTCAGATTGAATACTGATGTGCAGGAGTCTGTTTCACTTCCCTGGTCTAATGCAGTAATGTTAAGATATTTAGAACATTAGGTACTTAAAATAACAACATAACTTTTGTTACTTTGTATATACACCACACTAAGTTTTGCTAATTCTCTGCTGAATTACTTCAAAATAAATGTAAAAAAATAGTATGTGACATCTATTTTAAAAATGTATAATTTGGGGGGAGTAAGGAAAGGGCTGAAAATTTAAATTTAACCCCTTGCCAAACATCATATTTAAATCTAATCTTTTAACACAATAGAAAGACTTTTATTTATTTTTGGGAAAATTTTTAAAGGGTCAGTAACAGTTTGAATTTTCAAAATGCAAAATTTAGTATTCTAAACCATAGTTTTTTTTCATCAAATCAGCTAAACAGAGAATATATTGCTATCACTAGTTTACCCAACTCAGTGTTTTGACTCAGTAATTGAATTCTTTTCAATAAATGTAGAAGTGCCTATAATATATTTATAGTGATTGAAACGTTTAAAACGATGCATGTTTTGTTTATGGACATTCTACAATATGCAGTAAATTGTAAACTTTTATTTTTTAGCATTTTTCATCTCAAGGCCCAAGTTTCAGTCATTTTAGTATATTTCTTTAAAGTATACACCTGGAACTCAGTAAATATGAACACATTTTAATCTCCCTTTTGGAGATGTGTTTCATTCTTTAGATGAAACAAGAAGTCCTAAAAATATAATGTCATTCCTGAGCATATAAGCATCTGGAAGGCAACTCAGTTTGTAAAAATTACAGTAGATTTTTATTGTCTAGACTTATTACAAATTTATCAATCTAAAATGCACTTACTGTTACTTAAGTGAATCAATTGTGAAACTAAATTTGAAAAGTGCCCTTAACTTCAGAGAAAAACCACACTCAATGAGCTGTAGATGACCATTAAGGAGGGCATTTTTTCCAAATACTGTTTATGACACTGTGCTCATACTCTTTGAGGTCTCTTCAAGGTAAATTACTTGTTTGCAGTTACTTTTTAAAAAGTTTGATTTTTTTCATATAATAAGCAGATACAGTGCATTAGGTCATGAAAATACCCCCTTTCACCATTTTTATGCCACCAGTGTCTTAATTTCTGTATTTATTTGTGTTTATAATGAGTTAAAATAAACATTTCACTTTATTCCTGGGGTGTTTTACTTAGAGTTCACTTATGAAAAGTATTGTTTCAGCTGCTGTATTGATGGCAAAATTAAAGCTGACTTGGACGTTTCAGTTAAGGGACTTTCTACATACAAATTTAATAAACTCTGCATTCTGAGAAAATTTGGAGTAAAGTATTCATTTTAATAATTTGATATTCCTTAAAAACACAAAGTCAAGATATGCTATTTTCCATCTTGTAATTAACCTCCAGGTACCTTTTTAAAATTAATGCTTTATCTGGTTAAGTTGGTGTGATTGCTTAAAATATTAAACATTGTGGCTTCAGAGTCTAAAACATTTGATATTTTCATAGCTAAGAATTATATAGACTGCCCATGTTTCCTAGATTAAATTGTTCAAAACCAGATTATTTACTGTGACAGCTGTACCCTGTAAGTTGGACTATATTTCCATATTTTAGATCTCAGAATGGTGGGGGTGTGTAGACTGGAATTCACAAGTGGTACCAATCTCTGCAGATGCAGTAAAGCTTTTTAAATGGTACTGTAATGCTAAAGAAAATTTTCTATATCTCTTCAGACTGAAAAACAATTGTTTTTGAACTAACCCCCTGCTATATCGGTTAGAGGAATTTGTTGACCCAAAATGATATTGATAGACCGTCAGATCTTCTCCCTGGACTGCATGTATAGACACACATATAATAACCATCTATTTCATTAAATTGAACTTTATGAATTTTCTTCACTCCTGCTCTCTCTAATTCCTGTTTCTCCCCTCTCCTACATACCCATTTTGCTCACATTCACAATTCAGAATTTGATTCAGATAAATCTTCCTCTAGGAAGTTTTTCCAAACCCTACTGCCTGGGTCAAGTCCCTTTTATATGTGTGTGTGTGTGTGTGTGTGTGTGTGTGTGTGTGTGTGTGTGTGTTAATAAGGCATTTTTATGCTATTTTTGTGTTGTTTGTGCTTTTAAAAAATTTTAATTGAGGTATAATTGGCATACAACATTATGTTAGCTTCAGGTATACAATATAATGATTCGATATTTTTATATATTGTGAAATGATCAACACAATAAGCCTAGTAACATCTATAACCTTATGATTTTTTTTCTTGTGATGAGAACTTTTAAGATCTACCCTCTTAGCAACTTTCAAATATGCAGTTCAGTATTGTTAACTAGAGTAGCCATGCCGTGCCTTACGTCCCCATCAAGTCCCTTCTTATCTACCATATAAATCCATGGGCAGTTTTATCAGAACAGTAGCATTCTGCATTGAAATGACTGGTCATCTGTCTCTTCCCTTATTTAACTCTAAACAACTGGAAGGCAGAAACTGTATCTTTGTCATTAACACTTAGTAATCCTGAACTATCTTAAGGGATCTATAAATATCTATTTAGTGAATGGATGAATCTGGTGTATGTGAAGCTACGGCTGAAGTGTGTCAATCCATTTGAAAGTGGTCAATTTCAAACACTTCTGACTTAGACTCTGGAAGAGTCTGAGATACAAGAAATATTTCAATTGATTAAAAAGAATAGGTATTTGAGAATAGTTGATATCATATTGCATATTTAAATTAATAATCTGAAAACAATCAGATGGGTATGTATAGGCCTGGGCATTGGTAGGTCAACGTTATAAAGAATTTTAATTCCTATGATTTTGGCCCAGGTCCAAGGAGTTTTTGGAAAGAAGTTCACAAGTACAATGTCATCACTTACTTTTATTTTTCCTGATTAGTCAACGCTAAATGATATATCTCAGGAGCAGAATAATTAATTTTATTGTGTTAATTTTTATATTCTGGATGGAAAATCAATATAAAATAAATATGCAGAATAAATTATTAGGTCAATATGGTAGTGGTCATAAAGCAATTACATATAGGTCAATAATAAAGCACCACAGCCATATACATTTTTATTGTCTGTTATCTCATTATTCAAAGTAATGATTTATGAAGTTAAATAAGACTTTAACTCTTCTTGCCAGGTATACCTATCTTTTCGTTTGATGATATTTAATCCTGTGAATAACAGTGTCACCTTGTTAGAGAAAAGGATACTATAGAAAGCACACTTAAAAATGCCACTTGCATGTTCCTCTAAATTCAATCCAACCAAGTTTGATTTAAATAACTTAGCTTAGCAAATTATTAAATTAAAATTAATAATTTTAATTTAAAAATTTGTTTGGGCACTGTTCTGTACTGAGTAGCTCTCAGTCTAGGCTTAACTATACACAAGCATCTCTGAACTCTCTTCCTATCACTGGAAAATTTGTCTCTAATATCTTGACAATATTTTTGTTTCTATAATTAAAATAAATCTATTAATTTACAGATGCATCACTAGTATTTGTAATGAAGCAATATTGAATGTGAAACTATCTCATGGGGCTTTGTAGGCAGGTGATAGAAATCTAATAAAATCCTCCATGAATGGTCTCATGATTCACTCACATTCTACAAACCTTCCAGATATGTTTCTTTTTTATTTATACTTACGTTTTGAAGATCCTAGGGTTTAAAATTTAAAATGGTTAAATGAGCCTAATGCTGAAACTGCTTGATTGGCTCATATATGCTCCACTAGATATGAAGAAACAAACTCATGTGAACCTAAATTAGGCAAATTGAACATGATTTATTAATTTTAAAAAAATGTTCAACCTTTTTGAAGTTCTTAATGATGTAATAAAAAATGATATATGGCTATATGAGGGGAAGAGAGAAAATTATCGTGATTTTTCTATTACAAAAATTTCTATCCAAGAAAGTCAAGGAAATCAACTGAAAAACAAAAATTTTGGAAAACTGTCATATAGTACCAAGGCAAAATAATTAAAAGATTTTTGTAGCTGTCTCATGGGAACAATCGTTTTCCCCTAGTGAAAACTAACACTTTAGAAATGACGCTGGGGAAAATATTTCCCCATGCATAATATGAACTAAATTATAAAATGTGTGGAGGAAACTAGGGACTAATGAATGTTAATTAGTTGTCTTGATAAACATCTCTAAAATCTTATTTTATACATATAATAATTTTATGCAAAAAAGAAGACTCAGCTGCACAATATTTTTGATGGAAAGACTGGATAATTTAATGATATTTTAAATTATATTTTATATATAATTCAATTCCATTCAAAACCGTAATAGGATTAATGTGTTTATTTAATTTTGTTAAGTATTAAAATTGTGTTGGAGAATAAACAGGAAAAGACAGAACATTTGAAAAACAAGAATAATTCTAACAACATACACTAAAAGCTCTATTGACAACAAAGTTTGATTTTGGCACAGTAATATTTCAGTAGAAGTACATGAATAGCCTACTTTTAAAATTTGATAAAAATGGCACTCTAAGCCTGTAGGGGGAATGAAGGAGAGAAATTTGGACAATTACTTTCACTTGACATGTCAGCAGTTGTGGGATTATGAGGCACCATCATTCCTCCAGCAGAAACAAGTAGTAGAAGACATGTTAATATTTGGTGGGAACTTTTTCTGAAACAAAGCAGCTCTAATACATATATGTAGTATAATTTGTAATATACTTGCAACAATTTTATTAATATGAATGGGAACTAATTTGTTTAATAAAATTGGTAACTGTACAATTGCAGAACAGTGTCAATATGCACAAATGTATCTTAAATTAAAAATGTGCTTCTAATCATATATGGACCAGCCAGTAATATATAACACATGGGCAAAAAAAAAGAAATTTTTGTTATGTGTTTGGGTACCATGGACAAACATTTTTTGTTATATATTTCATCTTCATAAATACCAGGAAAAGTGACACTTCATATAATATTACCAATATAGTGTGTTAAAGTTTGCCTATTATTTACTGTCCCCAAATTTCTTCTTCATTGTGGAGCCCTACAATGATTATTTTGATCAAAAATACCATACCAATTGCCCAAACTAACTTTATTTTCTTATTTGTTTAAAAATGATTTAAGCATGTTAAGAAGGCAAACGGTGAATTTTTAGCAACTTTTCATCTGTACTTTTCGCTTGTTTCATTTACCTTCAAAATCCTTTTAAATTAAATTATTGGCTGCTAAATTATGACTTGATAAATTATGGATGGGAAATAACTATCACCTATACCAACTAAAATGAATGTCATTTGCTTAATCATGTAAATGTTATGCTCAATTCTTTTCCTATATTTGAACTTATTTTAACAATGAATTCGATGATTTGAGTTCTTTTTCTTTTTTATCTAAATATGACACCAAGACATATGTAGCAGAACTGCAGCCTTTGCAAAAATTAATTAGTGCCAGTATGCCTGATAGCACAGGGTCATCTTTCCAATTCTGGTTTCCTCCTAGCAAGGTAAGCAGCAACAGAAACAAAAACAATCCCCTTCTAGACTTTAACAACCGATAAAGTCAAGCATTTTATTTTATAATCCTCTTCTAAGTTTCTTGCCTTGGACTCTTTGAGATGCAAGTCACAATCCCTGTCTTCCTGGGTGCTGCTTCTCCTCTGGGTTTCCTGGACCGCGAGGACTCTCTTCCCTGGCCTGGCCAGTCCTACCCCCAGACTGCTCTGATGTTATCCCAAAGGGTTAGGCTTATTTCTGTGGCCTTCCTTGTTTTCCCAGGTTTGACATGATACAGTCTTTCTAAGACCAGTACCTGAATGCAATCTTTTAACATGTCCCACACAATCACCATTTTTCTCCTGGTGCTCATGTCATTGAATCCAATATGGCATCTCTTGTTTGGCTTTCTCTGTAAATCCCTGGTCTTCTGTGATTGCAGTGGAATAGATTTTAGCAGTTTCTGTCTTTATTATTTTTTTTTTATTTATTTTTTTTTTTTTACCAGTTCCCGTGTCTTTTATTTATTTATTTATTTTTATTTTATTTTATTTTTTTAACATCTTTATTGGGGTATAATTGCTTTACAATGGTGTGTTAGTTTCTGCTTTATAACAGAGTGAGTCAGTTATACATATATAAATGTTCCCATATCTCTTCCCTCTTTGTCTCCCCCCCTCCCACC
>NW_006781888.1:390157-419402 GCF_000442215.2 Lipotes vexillifer | reverse complement strand
GCGGGCTGCACAGGCTCCCCGGAAGAGGGGTGGGGGCAGTGACCTGTGCTCGCACACAGGCCCCTTGGTGGCAGCAGCAGCAGCCTTAGCGTCTCCTGCCCGTCTCTGGTTTCCGAGCTTTTCTCGCGCCCGTCTCTGGAGCTCCTTTAGGCAGCGCTCTTAAAACCCCTCTCCTTGCGCACCAGGAAACACAGAGGCAAGAAAAGGTCTCTTGCCTCTTGGGTAGGTCCAGACTTTTCCCCGGACTCCCTCCCGGCTAGCCGTGGCGCACTTACCCCTTCGGGCTATGTTCAAGCCGCCAACCCCAGTCCTCTCCCTGAGCTCCGACCGAAACCGAAACCGAGCCTCAGCTCGCAGCCCCGCCCGCCCCCGGCGGGTGAGCACACGAGCCTCTCGGGCTGGTGAGCGCCGGTTGGCGCCAATCCTCTGTGTGGGAATCTTTCCGCTTTGCCCTCCGCGCCCCTGTTGCTGTGCTGTCCTCCGCGGCTCCGAAGCTCCCCGCTCCGCCTCCCGCAATCTCTGCCCGCGAAGGGGCTCCTAGTGTGTGGAGACCTTTCCTCCTTCACGGCTCCCTCCCACTGGTGCAGGTACCGTCCTTATCCTTTTGTCTCTGTTTATTCTTTTTTCTCTTGCCCTACCCAGGGACGTGGGGAGTTTCTTGCCTTTTGGGAGGTCTGAGGTCTCCTGCCAGCGTTCAGTAGGTGTTCTGTAGGAGTTGCTCCACGGGTAGATGTATTTCGGGTGTATCTGTGGGGAGGAAGGTGATCTCTGCGTCTTACTCCTCCGCCATCTTGGAAAGAGTCCCAGTTTCTGTCTTTAAAAAAAAATTGTAAAGGAGGCTAGGAAACAAGCATTCAGCACCTTCTCTGGAGCAGTGTAGAGGTCTGCAATAAATCCATAGAACTTATTGTTGTAGCTTTGACCTTTGAAACAGACCAATTTACTTTTCTTTCTGTAGGGTCTAATTCATTAGACTCCTGTTATAAAACTTTTATTGGAGAAGTTGAATCATAGAGTCAACAAGAAAGAACGGATTTGTTGATAAGTAGTATAAGTGTCATAATGTGAAGAATAAAATGCTACAGACAAAAGTATTTATTTCCTGCTTTTAGATGTGAAACAGCTTGAAAAAGAAAACAATACTGCATTCCCAGTGATGATAAATTTCAGTTTTGCAAACTACAGTGGTTTGGCATGGTTGCTGTATTGGAGACATGATTACTAATCTGTATTCTAATGCACACACATGTAATACATAGGTATGCATTTATATATGGATTTGTGTATGTGTGAATACGCTTTCTATACATATCTTGTTTTTCTTTTAATTATTATTATTATTACTAATATTTATTGAGGGCTTAATACAAAGTTCTGGAGAGCTCCAGGCACAGGGCCTACCAAAATTATGGATGAAAGAAAAGCCCTTCTCATGAAACTTATAGTTTGGGGAAGAAGACAAACGAACAAATAATTCATGTATCAGTTGGCGATGAGTGGTAGGGAAAAGTATCAAGCAGGGAGCTAGATGGGAGAATGATGGTATGGGGGTCTGGAAAGACTTGCCTGATGAGGTGACATTTAAGCAAAGACTTGAAAGAAGGGAGGGGATAAGGAGTGCAGATGCCTGGGTAAATTGTAGTATTTTTGCGTATGCCGAGGGGGCAGGGAGTGTGAAGGCTCTGCTCTCCTGTTTGGCAAAATCAGAGGAAAGTAAGGGGGCTGGTGTGAACTGAAGATGGTGAGTAAAGGGGGAAGGGATAGGAAAGTTGGTCAAAGAATTGATCAGGTTGATGTGGAAAATAGGCTACAGGTGCTCACATTTGTGAGTGAGAAGGGTTAGTTCCCTTCGAGAAGATAGCGGGGGCTTGAATTAGGGTGCCCCTAGGTTTGGATGTGATAGGGCATTCTCGGAGCCTGAATAGTTTGGAAGATAAAGCTGACAGGATTTCTTGAAATCAAGATAGATGCTTTACTTACATCTATATATGTGGGGGCCTCAAAAGTTTAAATATCTGAACTCTTAAACCTCAAAAAGAGTTGTCGGAAGACTGTATCTGAATCACGTGAGGAATCTGGACATTCTATTTCATCTCAAGTTACGTCCCGACAATAGTTTTCTGTGGAGTATTCTTGGCAAATTTAATTGCAAACTTGCCCTGAGCAGCCCAGATTGTTAATTTCAATGATCTGTAGTTTACAGGCTACACTGTTGTTGCTGTTGTTTTTAACTCCATTTAAAAAATTAGATTGTGGGCTTCCCTGGTGGCACAGTGGTTGAGAGTCCACCTACCGATGCAGGGGACACGGGGTCGTGCCCCGGTCCGGGAGGATCCCACATGCCGCGGAGCGGCTGGGCCCGTGAGCCATGGCCGCTGAGCCTGCGCGTCCGGAGCCCGTGTTCCGCAACGGGAGAGGCCACAACAGTGAGAGGCCCACATACCGCAAAAAAAGAAAAAAAAAAAAAATTAGATTGATATTTTCTATAACATCAATTGGAACTTCTCTTTTCTATTATTTCTCAATAATAACAAACAATTTTGTGCTATTCTTTATAAATATGACGATCTACTTTGCACATTCTCTCAGTGTTGTGAATAAATCCATCCCTTCCAGGAAACTTGAATTTAATTTAATTTCAGTATTCAATTATAATTTTTTTATTCATAGATCTTGGACTTTAGTTTCTTTTATCTGTGCTCTATTCTTAGGTTCCTATCCTCAATTCTTTATTCAGGAAGAAATGAGACTCATAAGAATCCCATAACTTGGTCAACCACATAAAAATAGTTGAGAGAACTAGAATTTTAAAGTGTGGATATGCATTTTAAAATATGAATTTTGAAATAGATATGCACAAAGTAGCTAATAATAGCAAACACTCATAATGGGCAGCTACTGTTCTAGGTGCTTTTATGTATTTTAACTCATATAATCGTCACAATAACCTCAAGGGGTAGCTGATATTAGTATCTGCAATGTGGAGATGAGGAAATTGTAGCATATTGAGTGTAAGTAATGTGCCTGAGGAGCCTCACACAGTGGATAAGTGGTATTGCCAGGAGTTGAGCTTTGACTCTGGCTTCAGAATTCCATATAACACATTATGCACTGGACTTCTCTTCAGGTTGAAATAGATTTAAATAGTTTGAGAGATTTTGTTACAGAAATCATGAGGGGTTCATACACATTCGTTCATTTCAGAGAATAGCACAGGCAATGCTAAATGCTTGCTTTTTTATATTGATTATAAAAAGAGGTGGTAAGAGGTGGCTGGTGATTGTATACATTGTATGTTACCTGTGACAAAGGCATAATTTCTTATTAACTAAGTCTATTGTCATGTTTCTTTTTAGCTTCGCTGTGCTACTGAAATGGGAACCAAGTGTCCTCAGGGTCTTGTCTGTGGGAACATTATTTATCTCTTCAATACATAGCTATAGGTTTGCATATGTTTAATTTCAAGATGTTAAAGGCTTCTGGATAAGACTCTGTGTGATTTCCAGGCAACGTCCTGAGAATGTAGGAGAGAATTACAATTGATTTAGACCTGTGAGCATTTAGTCCGTAGACTTTATTACCTGGAAGTTCAGAAAGAAAAACATGTCTATAGCTTCATTCCATAGAGCATAGCGTGAAGAGAACTTATTTTAGATAATGTAGACAAACCACAATCTGTTGGTTTTGAACCTCAAATGTTGTGTTACAATAAGCCCCCCACTTCCAACACTCCCCAAAACACACTACGCTATCCTTGACTTGCGGTCCATCTTCATTAGCAAACAAAATGGAGGAAAATATACTCAATATAAAAGTTCCTCTTTCCTTTCCTTGGTACATTTGGTCCAGGTACTAAGATGCCTTCTCTTGCTCCAGGTCAGAAGTAGTTGAGGTTTCTTCCTGCTCTTCTGAAATCACTGCTGACAATTATACAACCCACAGTGATTTTGGTCTCATACCAACTCATGTGATCTAGAAATGGTCATTGGTATCCACAAAAATGTAGTCCTGATTCTCTTGTATACTTTCAAATTGGCTTCTGGCTTCTCTCTTCTGCTGTATAGTCTTACCCTGCAGCTAGTGTCTTATTCCTGGTGTACCATTTAGAATTCCAAAAAGATTTGTAAGATTTAAGAAAATGAGAATGAAGTCTTAAATAATTAAGAATATCCTAGAAATAATTGCGTTTACATGCACATATCTGATTATATGGCGATATTTGAATTCCACTTGATTTGAAAAAGAAAATGCCAACGTTTGTGACATAACAGTTCCACCTATGTTTTTTCTTGACAGTGTTTCCACAGACATTTTACATGCATCATTAAACAATTAGCGTTACTTTCTTTGTCAGTAGGAAAAATAAGTCTTTAAAACTCAAGGGCCTCAATGGTCAAATACCAAGTCAATGATCTCTTATCCCCTTCAGCATGTTGAACTCATTTTAATTCTAAGCCATGCACTTTTACCACATGAAGGGCATTGTAGACAGGCGGCTCTTAGCTTTGTACTGATTGCAAACAAATATATTTGTAGGAAGCACTACTGTGAGATCTTTAAACCAATATAAAAAAACAACAGTCGGGGTCGTTCAATTCCTGATATGTCTAGGGATGTTTAATTTGGTCTGTTTGGCTGGTCTTGTTAGATAAGAATAGGCAACTGGGATGTACAAACATAAAGACTCTTTAGAGGACAGGAAATGCCTTTAAATGCAAACAGCCATGAATACGTACACCTTGGTGCTATGAAGATATAAAGTAATGCATATGTTCATTTAACAATTACTTATCTTGTGCCAGGTACTGTGTTACGCATGAGAGACGAAGAAAGGAAAAGACATCTCTCATTCTAGTAATTTACAGTATAGCACGTAGACAACACTACAGTGTAGGTGAAACAATAATGGTGTAATCTAAGAATATCAAACCAGCTGCTGGAATTATAGTGATAAACATATTATTACCCAGATATTGAGGGCCTAATGCCAAGGGAAATGGAAGATTTCTGGTACAACTTAAGGTCAGAGATGCAACATTGAGAAGCCTGATACTTCTGTGATTTAGATATGAAGGAATTGGCGAGCAAAAGGGAAGGGACTTACACAGCCAGGTTGCTTGAAATTCAAAGTGGTACTGTGTTAGTGAATTGGCAATGCCAATTCAAGTGTTCTAGGCAGCAGCATGTACAAAGGCCTAGAGATGTAAAAATCATGAGGTAATTGGAGAATTGTAAATAGGTGATTGTTACTAGAATTTGGAATGTAATTTTTAAAGATTGTGAAATAAGAATGGCCAGGTAGACGAAAGCACAGATCATAAAGGAACTTCATGGAATATATATTGGGGTTTGCATATTGTCCTTTACGTTTGGGGAACATTTGAAGGTTTTCTAAGGTAAAGAATAGTTTGATCCTATTTACAAGTTATAAAGACCATTCCAACATTAGTGTGGTGTATGATTTAGAGAGAAATGACAGCTCCAGGTCAGAGTGTGTGACAAAATTCTAGGAGAGATAAGGAGAGCCTGTAGTAAAACAGTGGTTAGAGGTATGGTGTGAAGCCTAAATTGACTCAATATTTCATACTTTGTTGACATCTGGAAAATTGGGATGATCTTAAATGGCCTACCCACAAAGTCTGCTTCCTTTCTGCTTCTGTGGGCAAGGTACGCTAGCCAAAACTTGTCCTTATCAAGTGGACCAGGTACAGTTTCTGCTTGTCCCTGAAAGTGGGTTTCAGTTCCCTGCCCGCCTGAGAATTACTCAAACTAACCAATTACATGTTCTTGCGGGAACCAAGGGCCACCTCGACCTCTTGGTGCTACAAAGCTTGTCTCTCACAGCCCTGGTTATTCATTTCTTCCCAAGTGCAGCCCCTGTGGCATCTGGCACGGTGTGCAATGTCCTCTTCCCAGGCTGTTGAGTATATGTAACAAATAAACCTCTGTTGATCCCACCTCTTCAGTGTTGGGAGTTGTGTGTTTGGCATCCCCTGATAACTGTAGGGCAAGAATTCAGCTCTCACCGTTGGGGTGAATAGGAGGTGATCAAAAACAAGTAGATGAAGAGAATAGAGATTAGAGCTGTGCTGTCCAACATAGAAACCTCTAGCCCCACGTGGCTATCAAGCACTTGGAATGTGGCAAGTCCAAAATTGTTATGTGCTATACGGGCGAAATACAAATTAGATTTTGAAGGTTCAGTATTACCACAAGGGTATAAAAAATCTCATTAATAATTTTTTAATTGATTTCATGTTGGAATAATATTTTAGACATATTGTATTAAATAAAATATGAGAAACAGTAAAATATTTTTGAATGGAAATTAACTATTTATATAAATGTCTTATTGGGGGCCTGAAATACCTGACATTTGCAATGAAAAATGCAACAAAAATAATATTTGGTATTAATAAATATAATAGGAAGCAATATATTGTATAATAGAGTGCTTCATTTGTGGAAAGGAGATCTTATCACAAGAGGTGAAGTTGGAAATAAAGACTCGTAGAGAATTCAGATAAATTTTCTTGTTATTTTTAACTAGTATCTTTAAGCATTGATTTGTTATTACATGTATCTCTTCATTAAATTTTATGACTTTCCTTTGAGGGAGTTGTACCTCTAGACCTGATATTCCTGATAGAGGATCTGTTGGGTTGCAAAAAATTTGAAGAGAGAGATATAAAGAGAAGATAAGGGGAAGATATTCTACTAGATAAACTGAGGATTAAGTAGGTAGGAGGAAAAGGACAAAGAGACTTCAATAGAAGGGACTGAGCTGGAATTATTTTGCTCTGAATGTTGATCAGAACAATAGCAGGGAGTCATGCGAAATTTATTTTTGAATGATGATGGTGAAGACAGTTTCTCATTTTAACCAAATACAGTTAATTATATGTTTAAGATATATATGTTTTATTATTAAAGGGAATAGAAAAACATATTCTTGTCTGATGAAAAAAAGAGATAGTGGTTTGAATATTATGTTATTTCTGTAACAAACATGGTCCGGCATAACTACATTAGGCAATGGGCTAAGTTGTTTAAATATATTCTCATTTAATATTTACAGTGACCCAATGAGTAATACTTTATTGTCTCTATTTTACAAAAAAGGAAACTCTGACTCAGGGAAGTTCCACAAATTGTCCGAGGCCACATAGCTTGCCTGAGGCAGAACTGGGATGTGAACCCAGATACCCCAAGTCCACTCTCATAATTTCCTGGTTACACTTGTTATATCTTTGGAATTCAGGGAACATGTATAGAGCGAACCAAGTCAAAGGGAAGGAAATAGATTCATCTATAGGTGAAAACCTTGGATTTTAAAGGAGAAACAACATTACTCTAGTGGCCATACCAGCAGTAATATTTATTCTGAAGAAGTGAGAACCGAAGATATGTTATGCATGTACTACATCAGTTATTTAACAATTTCAGTAAAAGCAGAGTTCTCTTTATGTTCTCCCCACCCACCTCATTGGCTCACACAAGAAAATATTCATTTGCATATATATACATATACTGAACAAACATATGTACCTATGGCCAAGCTGTGTTCCTACAGTTGAAGTAAAATCCTATATGCAAGACTCTTTGATATTTTCTTTTTGAAATCATTGGCCAGCATTGTTTTTGAGGGACCTCCATCAAGCAAATGGTTAATATCTTATCTAGCCACCAAAAGCAGGCTTGTAAGATATTATTCGAGTGTAAATTGTTTGCATAATTAAAAATAAATCGACACCCATGGTAAGCAGGTCACTTTATATCATATTAAAACAGCGAGATAGAAGAACAAAAACTCCATTAGTTATATGTGAACGGGTTTGTTGAAATCAAGGCAAATAAAATCTCTTATTGGATGAAGAACTATCTTTTTTGTAGAAAAAACTACAGTGTTAGAAGGAGTATAAATTTTTCTCACTAGCATTCTTCTTTGTTGCTTATTTAATTGTTTTGAGGCCATTGTTAAACACAAACAAAATTTGTTTTTGTATGAGATTTGTAATATAATTTTTAGAGGCTGGTATTTGACAAGCATATATTAATATATTTTGATGTAGGGTTATAATCAAATATTGTTCCTTTATTAATGTAATCAATGATTATATTTGTAAGTTAGGCAGTTGGAATAAAGAAAAAGAAGGAAAGAGGAGAAATACTGGCTTATTTAAAGGTTTTAGGAAGTTCTTTAAAATTTTAAAAAGTATGTCATTCAAGACCACGAAAGATAATTTATTTAGAGCTAAACTATTGCCTATGCTAAATATTGAGTCAATAGTTCTGAAGTAGTCAGTGGGTAAAAACTGGGAAAACCAAGATATTCTTAAAACTAAAAATTTTCCAGATTTATTATAATCTTCTCAAAGCCCAGAGTCCCTCTAAGTAGTTTACTGTAAGAGATGAATTATATAATTAAAATTTGTTTTGTTGTCTTCATTGTCAATCTTAGTAAGAAAAATGTGCATACTGATTGAAATGAACCAGGGAAGAAAAAAAGACTAGTAGAATTTGTGGGAATTTTGCTCCCAGCTATTTGTAGGTAGGTGAATGATACTGTATACATTATTTAGAAAAAATAAGAAAATGCAGAAAATTAGTTACATTTAAAAAAATCTGGTGATAAGGTAGACTTTGAATTTTATGAATTTTACTCAGTATGAAAAGTATCTCCCCTCTTTTCTACAAATATCTCTTTTTTCCCACTTGGAAAAAAAAATGTCAATCTCTACTTCACGAAAGAAAAAATTAGAATGTAACTGGAGGAAACTAGTGAACAAATAAATCAGAAGTTAGAGTTCTAAATACACAATTCTTATGATTTTAGTGTGCTTTAATGGAATGCTATCAAGCACATGCTCACCTAAGTAACAATAAGGTGGAGAAACTGAGCCTCACACTGAACAAAGAACAACAAAAGCAACAGTTTTGTGATTTGTATCAATTCATACCCAAGAAAAATCTTAACATTTTCTGAAAAAGATCAAGAGCCTTTAGATGCAGTGGGAAAACAACAGAAAAACAAAAATCTTAATGAAGTATAGATCCAAAGGTGAATCCTGTTTCTTGATTCTCTTTTAGATCATACTTGAATTGTTTGCTTAAAACCACAAACAACAAGTAAACAGAAACGATGATCTTCAGTTTCCTTTGAAGACATTGAATTATGTCAAGCATGATTGCTCAAATTATAGGAGAAAGTAATATTATTTACAGCCTATAGAAAAATTACTCTGGAGGAAGGATGGATTGATAGGTAATGCTACCAAAGCCACTTTGAGTTACTGTTCCACTGAAATTTTACATTCATGTATCATGGAAAAGATTAACAAAACTTTAACATACCTTCATTGACAAATGAGACAAAAATCCTCCAAATGGGAGAGTAACCTATAACTCTAAGACAGGAAGAGCATCACTTCTTCTCTAGAAATTAATTTTTGGATGGCATGGATGAGAAATATGGTTTAATTTAGAGAATTCATGGTGTTTAAAGAGGTTAAGTTTTAGATTACATTTCTTCTGTTAAATAGGCATTAAAAACGTAATATTTTGCATTAGTATATGTACTGACACATATAAAAGTCCATGCTTTAAACGATTGACATGTACTACATAAAAGGCACAAGTGCCTCTCTCTACCTGTAAACACATATTGGTATTTTCATTCCATGTCTTACCAATAAAGTTTTTTTTCTTCTGTGGATAGTGAAAAAATATATGAATACTACGTTATTGTCAAGGTGGAAATACCTAGATTAATAGTATGGTAAGATTTTTACCCATGGAAAGATGGCCTTACACACAGTAGTTAATATTATGCAAAGTATGCACTTTCTCATTCATTTTCCCCCCAAATCTCTGATAGCCGCTGTTGGAACCATAAGCAAAATTCACTGAGAATGGCATGCCTTGCCAGATAAAATACTATTGTCAGTGAATATGGAAATTTTCAGATAGTCTCCTCCTATAAGAGGGAAACAGACCAAAAATGTGGGAGGTTACAACTTTGCAACTTCTTTAGCAAGTCAAAGAAATTCATAAAGATGAGTAACAGAGGAAAACATGTGTGGGCTATTTATTTGAGTAATAAATGCTCAAAATAAGAGTATAGGATTATACTTATAATTTCATAACAAAAACAAAATTGTTTTTAAATTAGCAAGGGAAAATGTAAGCCCTTAATTCAGATATTGGGTTACTACTAGCCTCATTTACAGATATCTCAGTCATTATCTTTTCCTCAAGATTCTAATTTGTTTCTTGCATATAATCAGTGTTCTCAGTCAAACATAGTTTCTGAAACCTTATGGTCAACAGAGGAACTGGGCTGTGTTATGATCCCCACACTGGAAACTGGGTAATGCCACAACACCCCACATTATTTCTCAAAAGTCACACAGGGATTGATGCTAGTAATTGCCAATGAGAGCATATATAACAGTTTTCATTTTATGAAAAAGATAGAAGGAGATTTATTCACACGATCCTCTGTTGACAGTCACAAGTGCATTAATGGGATAAAAGATGGGGGGTTTGTTTTTCTGTTTCATAGTAAAAGTCAGTATCTTGGGAGCCTTGGTTCTTCTCTCCAGTGCTATCTCACTTTTTGTAGCTCCTGTCTCAGCCATGATGGGAGAGGCTGCCCCAGTCTGTGTAGCAGTTTGGACAGTTCCACATTATGATCTCGGTAGTAATTAGAGAGGAAGGTTCTAGACTGAAATGTGAAAAGAAAAAGAAGGCAAAGGAAGCTATTAGTTCATTAACTGAGATTGCGCACATTTCTTAAGAAATTCTACTACACTAGGACCGGCTATAGAATAGGTATTTCTTTGTATTTTTCTGCAGATATCACTCATTTTTACCGTTAGAAAATATTTGGCAGAAGTATAGCTGTAAAATAAAAATGGGTCCAGGTATAACTTACGTGCCTTATACAACCACTAAAACACCTATTTATTAAGGGATTGCTGAAGTCTATGCAGGGAGAAAAGTTGATAAGAAGTATATAATACTAAAGAAGAATGAGGTACGTAGGGACCAGATGTGGTACCAAATCTACAGAAAAAACATCTATGTTTTTTAAATTGGTCACTTTATGTAAAATTGGGTCATAGCATAAAGATGAAAAATGAACATAATCACAAAAGCTGAATTTCATGATTAAAGAAATAACTTGCAATTTATAAAATGTTTTCTATATTTATTCAGGACCAAAACAGGTTTTTTGAAAAATCATTAAGCGTTTCTTCTTCAAAGATATTATAAGGTCTCATTATAAAGATCATTATAATGATCTTTCCTGTGATTCTTATATTCCTAACCAAGCTGCAGTGATGGGCCATTTTTAGATGAATGGTTTAAAAAAGGATTATCAGATATATCTGTGGTTTTAGTTTGTTTTATTTCTGGAAGACAGAAAACTTATAATTGGTCTTTCTCTGTGGATGTCACTTACCTCATATCAGAACCCAATGAACATAATTCTGTGTCTCTTTGATAAAATAGTAGAGACGAACATTTTTCCTGTGAAAATATAGGTAGCAATGGCCCACGTATCGGTTTCCATCTGGTCAAAGTTACACCATCTCTCTTAAGCCCTCCCAATATTTTAGCACAAATGAGTCTCTTTCTTCCTAAAACTCCCTTAGCCACTTTTGTGTGTACTATGGAAATGGACTTAACATAACTACATTTTGTCTTGTACCATTCACCAGGAATTTCATTACATTTCTACCCTTAAACCAGATTGTAAACACTTCAAATTCTGGATAAGATTTTTATAGAAGTAGTGGAATTTTATATTGATTTCTTGGTAGATTAAAGTGATTTTTGAAGGCCTTTTGAAATTATCGAGTTCAAAGGTATAGTTTGAGGACCTTCTGGTTCTTCTATATCCACAGTAATACCTAATATCTTCCATCCTCCTTTTGCCTACCTTGTCTTAGGAGAGATACTCATTATATCTGCTCAGTTGATTGCTAATTGGTTTCCCAATCCTAGTCTATCTCCTCATACTATAACTTTTATTGAAAGATTTTTTTCCCCTGCCTTTTTGTAGTTTCACATTGTTTTGTGTATCTTATTATAAACAAGTGACTGTAACTAAGTTATCCTCCTATAATAAATCTGGGCTTATAACTGTTTTATCCTGTATCCTATTTGTGATATTGTGATTCATAATAAGAAATATGAATTTGATCATTGGTCCCATTTCTGGCACAGAGCTCCTAAAACCCTTGGAATTTCCTAAGTGAGACAGTGATAAAGGTATATTTTGTTATGTTGATGAGGTGGCTTATGGACCCCACCTAAGAATGGAGGCTGGTGGCATGGGGAACCAACCTTGTGGTTAAAAGGTTGGAACTTTTTATTTTTAAATTTTTTATACAGCAGGTTCTTATTAGTCATCAGTTTTATACACATCAGTGTATACATGTCAATCCCAATCGCCCAATTCATCACACCACCATCCCCACACCCCATAGGGCTTTCCCCCCTTGGTGTCCATATGTTTGTTCTCTACAACTGTGTCTCAACTTCTGCCCTGCAAAACGGTTCATCTGTATCATTTTTCTAGGTTCCACATACGTGCGTTAATATACGATATTTGTTTTTCTCTTTTTGCCTTACTTCACTCTTTATGACAGTCTCTAGATCCATCCACATCTCAACAAATGACCCAATTTCGTTCCTTTTTATGGCCGAGTAATATTCCATCATATACATGTACCACAACTTCTTTATCCATTCGTCTGTTGATGGGCATTCAGGTTGCTTCCATGACCTGGCTATTGTAAATAGTGCTGCAATGAATATTGGGGTGCATGTGTCTTTTTGAATTATGGTTTTCTCAGGATATATGCCCAGTAGTGGAATTGCTGGTTCATATGGCAATTCTATTTTTAGTTTTTAAAGGAACCTCCATACTGTTCTCCATAGTGGCTGTATCAATGTACATTCCCACCAACAGTGCAAGAGGGTTCCCTTTTCTCCACACCCTTTCCAGCATTTGATGTTTGTAGATTTTCTGATGATGCCCATTCTAACTGGTGTGAGGTGATACCTCATTGTAGTTTTGATTTGTATTTCTCTAACAGTGATGTTGAGCAGCTTTTCATGTGCCTCTTGGCCATCTGTATGTCCTCTTTGCAGAAATGTCTATTTAGGTCTTCTGCCCATTTTTGGATTGGGTTGTTTGTTCTTTAATATTGAGCTGGATGAGCTGTTTATATATTTTGGAGATTAACCCTTTGTCCATCGATTCATTTGCAAATATTTTCTCCCATTCTGAGGGTTGTCTTTTTGTCTTGTTTGTAGTTTCCTTTGCTGTGTAAAAGCTTTTAAGTTTCATTTGGTCCCATTTGTATATTTTTGTTTTTATTTCCATTACTCTAGGAGGTAGATCAAAAAAGATCTTGCTGTGATTTATGTCAAAGAGTGCTCTTCCTATGTTTTCCTCTAAGAGTTTTATAGTGTCTGGTCTGACATTTAGGTCTCAAATCCATTTTGAGTTTATTTTTGTGTATGGTGTTAGGGAGTGTTCTAATTTCAGTCTTTTACATGTAGCCGTCCAGTTTTCCCAGCACCACTTATCAAAGAGACTGTCTTCTCTCCATTGTATATCTTTGCCTCCTTTGTCATAGATTAGTTGACCATAGGTGCATGGATTTATCTCTGAAATTTCTATCTTGTTCCATTGATCTATGTTTCTGTTTTTGTGCCAGTACCATACTGTCTTGATTACTGTAGCTTTGTAGTATATTCTGAAGTCAGGGAGTCTGATTCCTCCAGCTCCGTTTTTTTCCCCTCAAGACTGCTTTGGCTATTTGGGATCTTTTGTGTCTCCATACAAATTTTAAGATTTTTTGTTCTAGTTCCGTAAAAAATGCCATTGGTAATTTGATAGGGATTGCATTGAGTCTGGAGATTGCTTTGGGTAGTAGAGTCCTTTTCACAATATTGATTCTTCTAATCTAAGAACATGGTATATCTCTCCATCTATTTGTATCATCTTTAATTTCTTTCATCAGTGTCTTATAGTTTTCTGAATGCAGGTCTTTTGTCTCCTTAGGTAGGTTTATTCCTAGGTATTTTATTCTTTTTGTTGCAATGGTAAATGGGAGTGCTTCCTTAATTTCTCTTTCAGATTTTTCATCATTAGTGTATAGGAATGCAAGAGATTTCTGGGCATTAATTTTGTATCCTGTGACTTTACCAAATACATTGATTAGCTCTAGTCGTTTTCTGGTAGCATCTTTAGGATTCTCTGTGTAGAGTATCATGTCATCTGCAAACAGTGACAGTTTTACTTCTTCTTTTCCTATTTGTATTCCTTTTATTTCTTCTCTGATTGCTGTGGCTAGGAGTTCCAAAACTATGTTGAATAATAGTGGTGAGAGTGGACATCCTTGCCTCGTTCCTAATCTTAGAGGAAATGCTTTCAGTTTTTCACCATTGACAATGATGTTTGCTGTGGGTTTGTCGTATATGGCCTTTATTACATCGAGGTAGCTTCCCTCTATGCCCACTTTCTGGAGAGTTTTTATCATAAATGGGTGTTGAATTTTGTCAAAAGCTTTTTCTGCATCTATTGAGATGATCATATGGGTTTTATTCTTCAATTTGTTAATATGGTGTATCACATTGATTGATTTTTATATATTGAAGAATCTTTGCATCCCTGGGATAAATCCCACTTGATCATGGTTTATGATCCTTTTAATATGTTGTTGGATTCTGTTTGCTAGTATTTTGTTGAGGATTTTTGCATCTATATTCATCCGTGATATTGGTCTGTAATTTTCTTTTTTTGTAGTATCTTTGTCTGGTTTTGGTATCAGGGTGATGGTGGCCTCATAGAATGAGTTTGGGAGTGTTCCTTCCTCTGCAGTTTTTTGGAAGAGTTTGAGAAAGACGGGTGTTCGCTCTTCTCTAAGTGTTTGATAGAATTCACCTGTGAAGCCATCTGGTCCTGGACTTTTGTTTGCTGGAAGATTTTTAATCACAGTTTCAATTTCATTACTTGTGATTCATCTGTTCATATTTTCTGTTTCTTCCTGGTTCAGTCTTGGAAGGTTATACCTTTCTGAGAATGTGTCCATTTCTTCCAGGTTGTCCATTTTACTGCATAGAGTTGCTTGTAGTAGTCTCTTAGGATGCTTTGTATTTCTGTGGTGTCTGTTTATCTTCTCCTTTTTCATATCTAATTTTATTGATTTGAGTCCTCTCCCTCTTTTTCTTGATGAGTCTGGCTAATGGTTTATCAATTTTGTTTATCTTTTCAAAGAACCAGCTTTTAGTTTTATTGATCTTTGCTATTGTTTTCTTTGTTTCTATTTCATTTATTTCTGCTCTGATATTTATGATTTCTTTCCTTCTGCTAACTTTGGGTTTTGTTTGTTCTTCTGTCTCTAGTTCCTTTAGGTGTAAGGTTAGATTGTTTATTTGAGATTTTTCTTGTTTCTTGAGGGAGGCTTGTATAGCTATAAACTTCCCTCTTAGAACTGCTTTTGCTGCATCCCATAGGTTTTGGATTGTCGTGTTTTCATTGTCATTTTTTTCTAGGTATTTTTTGATTTCTTCTTTGAGTTCTTCAGTGATCTCTTGGTTATTTAGTAATGTATTGCTTAGTCCATGTGTTTGTGTTTTTTACATTTTTTCCCTGTAACATTTCTAATCTCATAGTGTTGTGGTCAGAAAAGATACTTAATATGATTTCAATTTTCTTAAATTTACTGAGGCTTGATTTGTGACCCAAGATGTGATCTATCCTGGAGAATGTTCCATGTGCACTTGAGAAGATAGTGTAATGTGCTGTTTCTGGATGGAATATCCTATAAATATCATTTAAATCTATGTGGTCTATTGTGTCATTTAAAGCTTGTGTTTCCTTGTTTATTTTCATTTTGGATGATCTGTCCATTGGTGTAAGTGAGGTGTTAAAGTCCCCCACTATTATTGTGTTACTGTTGATTTCCTCTTTTACAGCTGTTAGCAGTTGCCTTATGTATTGAGGTGCTCCTATGTTGGGTGCATATATATTTATAATTGTTATATCTTCTTCTTGGATTGGTCCCTTGATCATTATGTAGTGTCCTTCCTTGTCTCTTGTAACATTCTTTATTTTAAAGTCTATTTTATCTGATATGAGTATAGCTACTCCAGCTTTCTTTTGATTTCCATTTGTATGGAATATCTTTTTCCATCCCCTCACTTTCAGTCTGTATGTGTCCCTAGATCTGAAGTGGGTCTTGTAGACTTGTTTTTGTATCCATTCAGCAAGCTGTGTCTTTTGGTTGGAACATTTAATCCATTCACGTTTAAGGTAATTATCGATATGTATGTTCCTGTGACCATTTTCTTAATTGTTTTGGGTTTGTTTTTGTAGGTCCTTTTCTTCTCTTGTGTTTCCCACTTAGAGAAGTTCCTTTAGCATTTGTTGTAGAGCTGGTTTAGTGGTGCTGAATTCTCTTCACTTTTGCTTGTCTGTAAAGCTTTTGATTTCTCCATTGAATCTGAATGAGATCCTTGCCGGGTAGAGTAATCTTGGTTGTAGGTTCTTCCCTTTCATCACTTTAATTGTATCATGCCACTCCCTTCTGGCTTGTAGAGTTTCTGCTGATAAATCAGCTGTTAACCTTATGGGACTTCCCTTGTATGTTTGTCATTTTTCCCTTGCTACTTTTAATAATTTTCCTTTGTATTTAATTTTTGCCAATTTGCTTACTATGTGTCTCGGCATGTTTCTCCTTGGGTTTATCCTGTATGGGACTCGCTGCACTTCCTGGACTTGGGTGGCTATTTCCTTTCCCATGTTAGGGAAGTTTTCGACTATAATCTCTTCAAATATTTTCTGGGACCCCTATAATGCGAATGTTGTTGCGTTTAATGTTGTTCCAGAGGTCTCTTAGGCTGTCTTCATTTCTTTTCATTCTTTTTTCTTTATTCTGTTCTGCAGCAGTGAATTCCACCATTCTGTCTTCCAGGTCACTTATCTGTTCTTCTGCCTCAGTTATTCTGCTATTGATTCCTTCTAGTGTACTTTTCATTTCAGTTATTGTATTGTTCATCTCTGTTTGTTTGTTCTTTAATTCTTCTAGGTCTTTGTTAAACATTTCTTGCATTTTCTTGATCTTTGCCTCCATTCTTTTTCCGAGGTCCTGGATCATCTTCACTATCATTATTCTGAATTCTTTTTCTGGAAGGTTGCCTATCTCCACTTCATTTAGTTGTTTTTCTGGGGTTTTATCTTGTTCCTTCATCTGGTACATAGCCCTCTGCCTTTTCATCTTGTCTGTCTTTCTGTGAACGTGGTTTTTGTTCCACAGGCTGCAGGATTGTAGTTCTTCTTGCTTCTGCTATGTGCCCTCTGGTGCAAAAGGTTGGAACTTTAATGCTATCCCCTCACCATTGGGTAAGGGAGAGGGGCTGGAGGTTGAATCAATCACCATTTGTCAGTGATTTAATCAATCATGTCACTGTAATGAAACTTCCATAAATACCCAAAAAGGATGGGGTTTGGAGACTTTCTGGGTTGATGAACATGTGGAGAGACTAGAGAAATCAGAAAAGGCATGGAACCTCCACACCCTTAACCCATATCTTGGCCTATGCACCTCATATATCTGCACCTCATATATCTGATATATCTCATATATCTATTTCTGAGTTATATCCCTTTGTAATAAAACAGTGATCCAATAAGGAAAATATTTCTCTGAGTTTTGGGAGCCACTGTAGCATATTAATCAGAACCAAGGAGGGGGGTTTTGGAACGTCCAATCTATAGCCAGTGGTTCAAGATGGAGGTGATAACCTGGACTTGGGACTTGAGGTGAAAACCTGAACAGGGAGGGACAGTCTTGTAGGATGTGGCTCTTAGCCTGTGAGATCTGTTACTATCTTTGTGAAGACAGTGTCAGAATTGTGTTGAGTTGTGGGACACCCAGCTGGTGTCTGAGCCTTGCTTGGTGATGTGGAAGAACCTCTCCACCATATGTTGTAATTGGTGATCAGAGCAGTTTACTCTCCTTTGCTTAACTCAGTACCATGCATTGTATAGGTGTTGGATATATGTATTTAATATGTAATAATAATGCTTATATATTTTATCCAAAATCACTTGTTTAGTAGATAATTTATTTAAGTACTTTACACATTTGGAAAGGAATTACTGTTCAGTAAGTATTTATGTTTGAATTGCATCCCAGCACACAATTTCTACAGATATCTATCAATCATCTATCTCTGTTGGTCTATTTATTTTCCAAATATATAAAACTATTGATAACAACGAAAAATCAGAAAAAGAAATCAAATATATTGTCTACTAGCTTTGAAATAATTGTATGCACAGGGTTCTACCAGTGTATTTCAAAGATGAGGAAAATATTACCTCTGGATCCATGGGTGGATACTTTCGACCTTTGCTTTTTCCAAGGCATTTGGTCTTTCCTCCTTCCAGTAGTTGACACCAAAAGCCCTTTTGGAGATCAAAACTACAAAAGATCAAATATATAAATGATAATAAAAATATAATGATTATAAGTTATACACAGATTTCTTTGACATCATTAAGTGGTATATAGTAAGGTGACTGAATGTAATGTAAGTATACTTCTTTTTTTTTAACATCTTTATTGGAGTATAATTGCTTTACAATGGTGGGTTAGTTTCTGCTTTATAACAAAGTGAATCAGCTGTACATATACATATATCCCCATATCTCCTCCCTCTTACATCTCCTTCCCTCCCACTCTCCCAAACCCACCCCTGATCTCCCTGTGCTATGTGGCTGCTTCCCACTAGCTATCCATCTTACATTTGGTAGTGTATATATGTCCATGCCACTCTCTCACTTTGTCCCAGTTTACCATTCCCCTGCCCCATGTCCTCAAGTCCATTCTCTAGTAGGTCTGCATCTTTATTCCTGTCTTGCCCCTAGGTTCTTCATGACCACTTTTTTTTTTTCTTTTTAGATTCCATATATATGTATTAGCATCTAGTATTTGTTTTTCTCTTTCTGACTTACTTCACTTTGTATGACAGACTCTAGGTCCGTCCACCTCACTACAAATAACTCAATTTCATTTCTTTTTATGGCTGAGTAAATTCCATTGTATATATGTGCCACATCTTCTTTATCCATTCATCTATTGATGGACACTTATGTTGCTTCCATGTATATAAACCTGAATTAAAGCTTCTAAGAAAACTGCTATATTTTTTTTAACAGTTCAATATGTTTATACTTTTCAAGGAGGAAATTAAAAGGGTAAAGATATAATTCACTGTATTTTTCCAGAGAACTTGAGACACAGATTATACAAATGGTGAATGTAAGATTAGACAAATCTTCATTTCTTTTGTTGAAGACAGATGATCCTATTGGTTAATTCAGACCTGATACTCTTAAAGAAAATTCTAATGTTGTTTTGCTCCCATGGCTGCACAAAGTTACAAAAGAAAGAATGTGTGGCCTAATTATTTGGTTTAAACTCAGATATATAAGAATTTTTGTTTAGGACTAACAAGGTAGGAAAAATGAAAGAATAAACCAAATAGGAAGGGAAATTTTAAATTTACTGCTATGGGACTTGCTGCATGCATAAAACATCGAAAAGGTTTGCATTTTTGTTGCTCAGCAGATGTTTTAGAAAGATGGAGCATAATTGAGTAGGACGTAAAGTTAATTAGTTGCAGAATATTTTGTTGCCCTGGGCCCATTCCTATAATACCGGTGCACCTGCAATTTGCTTCTGCACGTATGTGAACTCATTTAGGGGGAGAGGGGATTCTTCTTTACAGTTCCATGCCCAATCTATTATTAGAGACCTGATCCTTGCAATCTGGGTTGTCCTAGTACTTGTTATCAATTAAAATTAAATACATCACTGGTTAAATGGATAAAAGGAAGACAGAGTCATTTCCAACCTGGACTTTTCAATCTGATCCTTGCCTGTCATAGGCCTTTCTCTAGTTTTCATTAATTTCCCAAGAGGAAAAACAATTCTGCATGCTGTGCAAAATGAGATGGGGAAGGCAGGATAACAGTGCCCCTAAACAGCATTTTCTGCCTCAGGATGAGAATATTTAACTGCATTAAGGTAAAATACAGCTCTAGCAACCAAGCCAAGATATTTATACACACTAAGAGTATCTCCTTTGCTCTCTGGTGTACAGAGGTCTCAGGATGGGCTGCTGTCTCTCCTTGCTCTCCAAACAGCTATTGTGAGGCAGAGCTTAATACAACCTGAGGAAGGAGAGCCATCCAGAATATTGAAAGTCATTCTTTTAGATAGGGTTGCCATAATCTTGAATCCACATTACTTTGCTGCCCTGGTTTCACTCACTGCATTGACAATGTCATATACCCGAAGTCTAACAATGGGCATTTATTCTTGCTAAGTTATATCAATTCCTTGTTTTATGGTTTGGTTTCAGTAGGCATGAAATTGTGAAATTAAGATGCAAAGCCTTTCTCAAATAACTGTTAGACAACTTTGAGGATATGAATTTGTTGCCTTACAAGTTCTTTTATTACACTGAACATCACTATAGTTATTAATTTTTGTGATGTGTGAGATGTATTAAAAACCATATATTCTGTACTTGTTTGTAATCTCTTCTTTAAAAGTATGATTTTACAGGTTTATTGAACTATAAGGAACTATTTGTAGTAAACAGGACAAAACCATTCCCTAAACTACTGCAGGCAGGCAGGGGAAGACATGCTGACATCAATAAGTATTTATGTAAATGTATTATGGGAAGCTTTGTCTACTTAATCAACAGGGGCTATGCCTTGTGTTGTTATTTCCATGTGTAGGTAAAAACTTCATTAGACTTGTTTTAGTGGATAAGGAACAACCCAATCTTATTGCTTCTTTTCCTGTCCTTCCATTACCCTCTCTAATTGTCTAATTGCTGATTCTAATCTGCTATGAACTGGGAAATTGTATAATCAAGCTTGTCAAAATTTTGTCTAAAACTTAATAGGCTGTATATCAGGCCTTTGTGAGGGCATCAAGTATATGCCCTTTTAAATATATATTTTGACTGCTTGGAGCTTTTGTTTTTGTTTGTTATTTTGCTTCTTTACACTTTTTTTTTCCATTTTCAGTCACCCAAGTACATGATTTTATTTTCCCAAGGTGACTGCAACAATATCCCCCTTCCCACATTCTCTTCTGCAGAACGCCCTTGCCCCTCCTCAACAAGAGGCGGAGGCTCCTTTCCCTCCCCTCGGATTTGCACTGGCTCTAGTGACTTGGTTGCAATCAATAGAATATGGCATAAGTGATGCTATGTGACTTGCAAGGCTAGGTCAGAGAAGACCTTGAACCACATTCCCTCGATATACCACCCCCTCTCAGAACACAAAGCCACTACACTGTGAGGAAGTCACACAGAGGTCTTGTCCCTCTGAGCTCAGCTTCGAGCTATCCCAGTCCAAGAGCCAAAGGTTGAGTAAAGAAGCCTCCAGAAGACTCCAGTCTCCAGCCATTCAAGTCATACCTAGATATTCATGTCTTCCCAAATATGGCCCCAAGTATATATTTTGAGCAGAGACAAGCTGTCCTGGCTGTGTCCTGTCTAAATTCCCAGCCCACAGGATCCATGAGCATAATAAAATGGCTACAGCTACATGCCGGTAGGTTCTGGGTGGTCAGCTGTGCAATAATAACTACAACATTACACGTGATTATATTTGGTTATATACAATTTTAAAAATACAGAGTAAAACATGAATGTATCCCTTTCCCAGTTCTGCCCAAAACACTACTCACTTTCACAGAGCTAATGGAGGCCATCAACATTTTATTTCTAACCTGTAAATTACCTGGGGAAAGAGATCATCTTTTCCACCTTTGTAACCTCAATTCCTAGACACTTTCTGCATACAGTAGGCATGTAGAAAGTTTACTTAAACAAATTTATACTGGGAGAAAGCTCACAAAAAGGGGAATTTGTGATACATAAAATGCCTATAAGGTTAAGTGTTCCTGGTATTCAAAAGGAGACACTACATGAATAATGAGGACATTCCTTTGACTGCTTTTGAGTAGCATAATGATGTATAAATTCATACCTAGTATTAATGATGCTATATACACACCTACCAGTGATAATTTATGATGGCAAATAATGGAAATGAAATCAACCATGAGAATAGACTCACGTTAGTGCTTCAGAGTAATTATAATGAGGTGTAACTCCCAGAAACTTCTGGACTTCGTCCATCACAGTAACTGGGTCAGATCTCAGCTGCTGTCCATCAATAATTAGCAACTGTAGAGTCAAAAATAGTCACTTTATGAAGAACAAAATTAAATTAAATAGACCAAGCTGCCTCCCTTGACCTGGTATGATGTTAATCAATTAGATCAGTGTGAAAAGGAAGAAAATATGCACTACTTAGCATACATGTTAATGTTTACTATTCTTGTGTCCTTCCAAATAAACAGCAAATTTTGCCAAAGGCATTTTTTATAACCCTTAACTAACTTGATTGTAAATCATAAACACTGACACTCTCTTGATTTAGTAGTTCAGTAGAAACACGATTTTCCATCTGCTCTGTAATACAGATAATTATCCAACCTATGAAATTCCATGAGTTAACCTTGGAGCCAAGGGCTTGGAAATCATGAGCATACAGATGAAAATTACCCATCTATTCTCCTTACAAACCACAACACAGAACTCAGGTTTTAGTTGTGACCTTACTGGAATGAAGAAGATAAAGGATGTGGACGCTTTCCGCAAATCCTTATTTCCTGTTCTATCCCAAGTTCCTGGAGCTGTTACAACACTTTCCATTTTGACAGTCTAATCCATAACCTCCTTCTTTCCTTATAAGATTCCCACAGGACAGATGACACACGGGTACCTGCACATGGTGTCCCATAAAGGTTCTAACTGGCTGCTCCTCTACTGGATATTGCCTATGAAGCACCTGATGCCTCCTGTGTGAGGCCCTACCACTTTGAGACCAGCTACTACCCAAAAGAAGATCCCCAGAATGTGTTTCACAGCCACTTAACATTGTAGTACTACCATTGACATTAAAAATGTAAAAACCCACATTTCTTCCTTAGGTATGATCATCTCTGATAATAAATTGCTATCTGTGGCAATGTTAATTTATATTTTCTGTTTGTCAGTGCAACACTATGAGGATATAATAAACAGAAGAAATTCAGTTCAGGACATTACCTGAGAAGTAGCAAAGTAAGTTAGCCATCTTTCTATGTGGACCGCATACCATCCGGGTAATAGGCATCTTCTCTGCAAAGTTTTCAGGTCAGATGGGGCCCAATGTGCTGTTGTGATAACTTCATAGAAATTAAACCTCAGGGCAGCTGGATCTTCATGTGATCTTTGGTGCTTTAATAAGAAAGTCAATTGTAAAATTAATTTTCTTTATGCCTGCATAGGTATGTGTGCATGTATGTGTTTGATGTGTGGATATATGTGTATGTGTCATGTGTCTTTTATTCCAAAAAGAGTAACTAAAAATAATTAATTGACTTTAGAATGAAAAATAAGGTGAAAAATGCACACTATATTGAAGCCTAGGCATTGTCATATTGTTTATATAGAGTATAAGCCTTCCATATATATCAAGTAGCATTCAGATAAGCCTGTGGTTGTCTTCATGTCTAAAATGTTTAGGTGCAAGACAAGAGACAGAGTACAAGGATTTTCTCCATGGGTCTGATTATAAGTGAAAAGATGTCAGGGACCAGACAGATCAAGCCTGATGAAAAGAGATTTTGATTGGCAGGAGTAAGCTTACATATTACTGTGCTCTTGTTTCATTACAGCCACTCCTGAGGGTTCCGACAATTCCCCAATATCCCTATGTGGCAGGTGCTATGGGTACAGAGAAGGCAGAGGTTTATTCATGCTTGCTCAGGTGTCACATTTATGTTGATGTTGCCCAAGGCACTTTGCTTTTACCCTCCCAAGGGTTTCCACCTAACTCTGCTAATTCCTAAATACCAATTCACTACTGTTTTTCAGTACCAAATTCTCTGAATCTTTCACATCCTACCATCATTGGTCAAGCTCAAGAGCCCCACACAAATCAATACAATTTTATAAGCATTTATTAAGATCCTTCCCAGAACAATAACCTGCAATAGATTCTAGACATAAAAAGATATAGGTAAGAAAAAATTGCTGTCTTCAAAGAAATCAAAATCTGGTATGGAAAACAACAGATTAACAGATTGTGATAAAGTCATATATTTGACTAGAGGTATAAGTTATTTGCTGTGATAGCCAGACCAATAAGTGATTAGTTCTGAATGAAAGATGAAGGGATCTTTTTTAATGATTGATGCTTTTGAGCTAAAATGTAGTGAGAAAGATTTTAATAAGCAGAAAAAAATAAATGTGGAAACTAAGAGAACTTTAAATTTGAGTGAAGATGAATGAGGTGTGTGGGAATGGATGAATTGATTTTGCAAGATACCTAAAAGCGAACTTAAAGAAAATTTACTACAGGATAAGGATAGAAGTATATTAGAGCCTGATAGAATTATGTAATAGCAGCCCTTATATATGTTAGAAATAAAAATTGCTAAGAAAGTAAAGATGATTAAGTGGTAAATGGTTAAAGTGTAACTAGTGGGTGGTAGGTTGGTAGAAATAATAATACTTTTGAAGCCCTCTCATAATTGCATACTTATTGACCTTATTTGTAAATGCATTATGCTACATACATAGAGACTACATAGTACAGTTAATTAATACAAGGTGTAGAAACTGGGTAACTTGTGTGAAGAAATATAAACATACTATGTGCACGTTAATGCAGTAATGTGAACATTTCTACTTTGCACAGTGATAATATGGAATTGTACTTAATCTGCTCTATATTGACTTATACCAGTTTAGCACCAACTTTTTTTTATATTTATGCAACTAAAAAGAGTAGCATAAAAATATGACCAGGAATCACACAGAATTGGAAAAAATAGCACTATAGGTCCTCTGTGAGGCCCATTATAAAAATGTGGGGTAATTATAGTGGCAGGTGACATTTGTAGGACTTTCTGAATTATACCTGCTGAGCTTCAAATTTATGGTACTTACTGAATAGACAGGACTGGGTAATAATGCAATGTAAGTAATAGGTTGCATTATTTTGAAATGTACAGCAGGCTGGGGACCCTACTCTTAGCAATATAGCAATAAAAAGTATTATCAGAAAAAATTATTCATTTCAAATGTGTATGTTCAAAGAATTTACTTGAAGAAGCAGGCATAGATTCTCTCTTCTTTAAAAAAAATAGTTGAATCCATGTGAAAAAAAAAAGAGATTCATATAATCTGCTCTAAGTAGTGACCATTTTTTCTGCCAGGAAAATGTGCAACATTTTTCCCCAAGTGTTCGCATTAAAATGTTTCATTAAAGCTTAATAACTCAATATTTTTGGCACAGTTGAAAAAAATAAGTTTATCTTGCTTTGCAATATGAATTTTGTTATAGTGAGAAAGACACATTTTTGCATATTAGGGAGTCATTGACTCATGGATTCTAACAATAATTTCTGGATTTTGCTCCCAAAACAAGTGTTCCACTTGAATTCCTAACCACTGGCAATCTCAGTTTGCAGTATCACGTTTTTCTGTCCATCATTATTTGTTCTTAGTGATATATGTTTATTGAAGAAATTTTGAAAAGTCAAGAAAAAGAATAAAGGAAAAAGAAAAATTACTTGTTATTTTACAATGCTATTAATTTTTTTCTTTTAATCTACTTTATTTTGGCATTAATTTATGTATGCACTCATATCATTGGGATTTTAGTACATATAGATTATTACCACCTTAAATTCAAGGTCATCAGCTTTAATTAGGCTTTCATTGCAATGGGCAATTTTACATTTCTCTGGTCAACTTTACCTCACCCCTGTAGCAAGATTTCATACCCCCTTTTGTCTCTCCTCAAACTACTGCCTCCCAAATTTTCCCCCTCTTTTCATTAGATTAACTTGTTCTCAACTTTTTAAAGGAAAAAGAGACCATCATAGTCACTTTAATTTCTCTATCCCAGACCTTCAAATTTACCAGCAAGTACATTTATATCCTTTTCTATACCTTAAGTTTCAATACAGGGGTTCTTAATAACTCCCGCTGATAGAATTCAGAGGATCTATGAACTTGAATCTTCAAAAAAATGTCTCTTTATTTTTAGTAACTTCTAAATAAAATTTGGTATGTATTGTACTTGTGATCTTACCACCAATAAAAATCAGTTCTTTTATTTTTATCACATTACAGGTCTTTCAGATTATCAAATGTTTATACTCACCGCTATTTCAAAATTACAGTAGTATTAGCCCCATCATTAGATCTTTCCATTTAATGATTTAGTAAATATTTGTTACTGATTTTAAATTACTTTTAATTTAATATCAGTAAATTTAAATTTGCTTTTAAACAAATTTGATTTTAAATTTGTCACTGATTTTTAATTACTTTTCTATATAGTTGTTTCCTTTGTAATACTATGTAGTTTAATGCTTTAAAAATATATTTCTGAAATGGGGAACATGGACTCCACCCTACTGCCGGAAGGGTCCCAGCACAAGAAAAGTGAAGAACTCTGGAAATGGAGTGCTTCCCTCCCATCTAAGCTATTTCCTGTAGCCACCCTTCCAGATCTCTCAGGATCCTCCCAGGTCTAATTCCCCATTTTCCCTTGGGGGACCTTTAACATCCTTCTTCCTTTGAAAACTTTTCATTATTATTCAGATCACCACCACTATAAACACATCTTTCTTATCCACTGTGTCTTGTTTGCTAAAAGTTTCACTTCCCTCCATGTCTTTCAACTGAGTGAAAACAATTCAGGCCTTACTTTGCCTAATTGTCTAATTTCTTAGCAGCTGTTTGACATTGCTGTCATCTCCTTCATTTGGTAGTACTCCTTTCTTGGTATCTGCTGGATTTTTTATTACTCCTCTGGCTGTTTCCTCTCTCTGGCTGCTTCATTCTGTTCTGTACTTTTCTTCTCTGAACCTTCTCCTTAGGCGATTTCACCATTTCTGTGGCTTTTTGCCTCTGATTCACAAATTTCTGTCTCCTGCTCAGACCCTTCCCCACAGTGCCAGCCACTTCTATTGCTGCTTTTGGTGTGAAAGTGATGTCATAACCTCATGATTTCCATCTGTGTCACATCTTTAGCCTTCCCCCACCCCCGCACAACACTTGTACCCTTCTTCAGTGCTTCTTTTTCACGGGAATATATGGTTATCATCCAGTTGCCCAGACTGGAAATTTGATTTATCTTTGACACTGTTTTCCCACCAGGCTCTGTTGATTTTAATCCCTATCTCTTGATACTTTATCCTTCATCCCGTTTCTACTTACTATCTTTGTCCTTGCTACTGCCATTTCACAGCAGGACTTTTGCAATAGCCTCTACTTGACTTCTCTGAATGGTCACTTCTTCCACTCCAATCCATTCTTCAAATAGCAGATAGTATCATGTTTTCTAAAAGGAATTCTGGTAGTTACACACTGGTTTAACATTTTAAAAAGGCTTTCGATGGCTCAAGGAATGGTGGCCACTTGGTTCTCCCACTTGGCTTCTAGCCCCCATCTGCCTCTCAGACTCATCTCCCGCAGGTCTCCACCTCGGGTTTTGCTCTCTAACCACATGAACCCTTTCTTTTAGTTCTTTAGCTGTGCTGTGGTTCTTTGCACCCAGGGGACTACACATACTTTCCCTCTGCCCCACTCTCCCTCTACCCTCACTCAGTTAAACCTACTCTTCCATCAGTTTTAAGTCTAAAGTTGATTTCTCTAGAAAGTGCTCTCATAGCACCTCCCATACTTCCTCACAGAGCATTTAAAATTTCTAATTATATACCTTTTTGCTTATTTGATTAATATCTATTCACACATTAGAATGAACACTATGTTTTAATTATCATTCTATGGATTAAAACCATCATGAAATGCTGAAGAATACTCCATTTCGGTGTGACACAGTTCTATATTGTTGGATATTTACTTTTCCTTTTGTTATTATGATTAGTACCTTGATGAATAAAAAAGGGATACATATTTTTAATCCTTTTGAGGTTTTCTTATGATTGATTCCAGAAGAGGAATCACAGCACAAAAGTACCTTTACAAACCTTTTGATAACTGTCATCAAATTAGTTTTCAGAAAATATCTCCATATATATCCTTCTATTAGAAAGTTCTAGTACTTTTATCAACACACCCTTGTCAACAGAGAGAACAAGAATGACAATTTTTGCCAAGATAATATTTTAAAAAGTACCATTTTGATTTATATTTTGTTGATTCCTAATTTTTCATGTAAATTATTGTGTGGTTGGATTTGTGTGTGTGTATGTAAATTGTTTATCTATGCCTTTTGCTTGTCTGCTCATTTTTTTACTCAAATATTTATTCATTTAGTTACTTTTACCAGTTTGCAGGAACGTTTTTTTTTTTTTTACAAATTAAGGGAACTAAGCCATTTAACATGTATTGCTAAAGATGCTCTACTTAGATAGTAATTTTAATTTTGTTAATTGTGACTGACCAATATTTTACATGTTTATATGGTTCAATCTATTAATTCCTTGATGTGTGATTTTCTTCTGTTATGTTTATGCTTGAAACTCCTTGCCCAAATTGATATCAATTAGATCTTATCAATAGTTCTTATTTCTCATAATTTTTTTTGTTTGTTTAGCTCTTTTAACATTTGACTGTTCAATACATCTGGACTTTACTTTGTTAATTCACCATTGCTTACATTCAAGATATGACCAAAGGCTTTTAATGGTATTTTGCACTGCTTCATACCTGGTACCAAGAGTATGCTCTGTCTGAGGGGTCAATGAGGATGGTGATGATCTTGGCTTTGGGGACCAGAGATGCAGCTCGTTTGGGAGCTTCTTCTGAATGGAAGTAATTAGCACTCTTTTCGAATAGAAAGTCACTTGTGATGTTGGATGGAGTAGGGAAAAATTCCATATACCTGAAGGCAGAGAAAGACAATTAATTAATTTGAAGTCTAATTGATTTCCTGCCATACTATGGATAAGAAATAATTTAAATATTTGACATCCATTTATACCAATTTCTAATTATTGGTGTTATAATAGTCAAAATAGAGACTATTGTATACACTTTGAATGTAAAAACAATCCCAGGTAATATTGTTCTAATGGACTAGTTAGGGCAGGGGAAAGAG